>NW_028255556.1:0-134919 GCF_964263255.1 Lissotriton vulgaris
TCACAAAAATTACTTTAAACACACTTATTTTAGTTGAAAAAGTCATAATTCACATCCAACAGTCATTTAAAGTCAAAAGATTAAATGTTAAAATTTCATCATTATAGACCATTTTGGGAACGTTCGACATGTCCGGAGTCATCGTTTTTCATCCGAAAATCGATTTTTTGGACTGTACCAAAAATGATTCAAAATGTCAATTGGATCATGCCTCATGTTGAATAACCACTTTTTAAACCCTCACAGTGACCAAAATTGCCATTTTTACAGAGTTTTGCTTACTCAAAAGCTTCAATTTGGACCCGTTTCAGGCACAGAAATGACTTTAAACACACTTATTTTAGTTGAAAAAGTCATAATTCACATCCAACAGTCATTTAGAGTCAAAAGATTAAATGTTAAAATTTCATCATTATAGACCATTTTGGGAACGTTCGACATGTCCGGAGTCATCGTTTTTCATCCGAAAATCGATTTTTTGGACTGTACCAAAAATGATTCAAAATGTCAATTGGATCATGCCTCATGTTGAATAACCACTTTTTAAACCCTCACAGTGACCAAAATTGCCATTTTTACAGAGTTTTGCTTACTCAAAAGCTTCAATTTGGACCCGTTTCAGGCACAGAAATGACTTTAAACACACTTATTTTAGTTGAAAAAGTCATAATTCACATCCAACAGTCATTTAGAGTCAAAAGATTAAATGTTAAAATTTCATCATTATAGACCATTTTGGGAACGTTCGACATGTCCGGAGTCATCGTTTTTCATCCGAAAATCGATTTTTTGAACTGTACCAAAAATGATTCAAAATGTCAATTGGATCATGCCTCATGTTGAATAACCACTTTTTAAACCCTCACAGTGACCAAAATTGCCATTTTTACAGAGTTTTGATTACTCAAAAGCTTCAATTTGACCCGTTTCAGGCACAGAAATGACTTTAAACACACTTATTTTAGTTGAAAAAGTCATAATTCACATCCAACAGTCATTTAGAGTCAAAAGATTAAATGTTAAAATTTCATCATTATAGACCATTTTGGGAACGTTCGACATGTCCGGAGTCATTGTTTTTCATCCGAAAATTGATTTTTTGGACTGTACCAAAAATGATTCAAAATGTCAATTGATCGTGCCTCATGTTGAATAACCACTTTTTAAACCCTCACAGTGACCAAAATGCCATTTTTACAGAGTTTTGCTTACTCAAAAGCTTCAATTTTGACCCGTTTCAGGCACAGAAATGACTTTAAACACACTTATTTTAGTTGAAAAAGTCATAATTCACATCCAACAGTCATTAGAGTCAAAAGATCAAATGTTAAAATTTCATCATTATAGACCATTTTGGGAACGTTCGACATGTCCGGAGTCATCGTTTTTCATCCGAAAATCGATTTTTTTGGACTGTACCAAAAATGATTCAAAATGTCAATTGGATCATGCCTCATGTTGAATAACCACTTTTTAAACCCTCACAGTGACCAAAATTGCCATTTTTACAGAGTTTTGCTTACTCAAAAGCTTCAATTTTGACCCATTTCAGGCACAGAAATGACTTTTAACACACTTATTTTAGTTGAAAAAGTCATACTTCACATCCAACAGTCATTTAGAGTCAAAAGATTAAATGTTAAAATTTCATCATTATAGACCATTTTGGGAACGTTCGACATGTCCGGAGTCATAGCTTTTCATCCGAAAATCGATTTTTTGGACTGTACCAAAAATGATTCAAAATGTCAATTGGATCATGCCTCATGTTGAATAAGCACTTTTTAAACCCTCACAGTGACCAAAATTTCCATTTTTACAGAGTTTTGATTACTCAAAAGCTTCAATTTTGACCCGTTTCAGTCACAAAAATTACTTTAAACACACTTATTTTAGTTGAAAAAGTCATAATTCACATCCAACAGTCATTTAAAGTCAAAAGATTAAATGTTAAAATTTCATCATTATAGACCATTTTGGGAACGTTCGACATGTCCGGAGTCATGGTTTTTCATCCGAAAATTGATTTTTTGGACTGTACCAAAAATGATTCAAAATGTCAATTGGATCATGCCTCATGTTGAATAACCACTTTTTAAACCCTCACAGTGTCCAAAATTGCCATTTTTACAGAGTTTTGCTTACTCAAAAGCTTCAATTTTGACCCGTTTCAGGCACAGAAATGACTTTAAACACACTTATTTTAGTTGAAAAAGTCATAATTCACATCCAACAGTCATTTAGAGTCAAAAGATTAAATGTTAAAATTTCATCATTATAGACCATTTTGGGAACGTTCAACATGTCCGGAGTCATCGTTTTTCATCCGAAAATCGATTTTTTGGACTGTACCAAAAATGATTCAAAATGTCAATTGGATCATGCCTCATGTTGAATAACCACTTTTTAAACCCTCACAGTGACCAAATTGCCATTTTTACAGAGTTTTGCTTACTCAAAAGCTTCAATTTTGACCCGTTTCAGGCACAGAAATGACTTTAAACACACTTATTTTAGTTGAAAAAGTCATAATTCACATCCAACAGTCATTTAGAGTCAAAAGATTAAATATTAAAATTTCATCATTATAGACCATTTTGGGAACGTTCGACATGTCCGGAGTCATCGTTTTTCATCCGAAAATCGATTTTTTGGACTGTACCAAAAATGATTCAAAATGTCAATTGGATCATGCCTCATGTTGAATAACCACTTTTTAAACCCTCACAGTGACCAAAATTGCCATTTTTACAGAGTTTTGATTACTCAAAAGCTTCAATTTTGACCCGTTTCAGTCACAAAAATTACTTTAAACACACTTATTTTAGTTGAAAAAGTCATAATTCACATCCAACAGTCATTTAGAGTCAAAAGATTAAATGTTAAAATTTCATCATTATAGACCATTTTGGGAACGTTCGACATGTCCGGAGTCATCGTTTTTCATCCGAAAATCGATTTTTTGGACTGTACCAAAAATGATTCAAAATGTCAATTGGATCGTGCCTCATGTTGAATAACCACTTTTTAAACCCTCACAGTGACCAAAATTGCCATTTTTACAGAGTTTTGCTTACTCAAAAGCTTCAATTTTGACCCGTTTCAGGCACAGAAATGACTTTAAACACACTTATTTTAGTTGAAAAAGTCATAATGCACATCCAACAGTCATTTAGAGTCAAAAGATTAAATGTTAAAATTTCATCATTATAGACCATTTTGGGAACGTTCAACATGTCCGGAGTCATGGTTTTTCATCCGAAAATTGATTTTTTGGACTGTACCAAAAATGATTCAAAATGTCAATTGGATCATGCCTCATGTTGAATAACCACTTTTTAAACCCTCACAGTGACCAAAATGGCCATTTTTACAGAGATTTGCTTACTCAAAAGCTTCAATTTTGACCCGTTTCAGGCACAGAAATGACTTTAAACACACTTATTTTAGTTGAAAAAGTCATAATTCACATCCATAAGTCATTTAGAGTCAAAAGATTAAATGTTAAAATTTCATCATTATAGACCATTTTGGGAACGTTCGACATGTCCGGAGTCATCGTTTTTCATCCGAAAATCGATTTTTTGGACTGTACCAAAAATGATTCAAAATGTCAATTGGATCATGCCTCATGTTGAATAACCACTTTTTAAACCCTCACAGTGACCAAAATTGCCATTTTTACAGAGTTTTGCTTACTCAAAAGCTTCAATTTTGACCCGTTTCAGGCACAGAAATGACTTTAAACACACTTATTTTAGTTGAAAAAGTCATAATTCACATCCAACAGTCATTTAGAGTCAAAAGATTAAATATTAAAATTTCATCATTATAGACCATTTTGGGAACATTCGACATGTCCGGAGTCATCGTTTTTCATCCGAAAATCGATTTTTTGGACTGTACCAAAAATGATTCAAAATGTCAATTGGATCATGCCTCATGTTGAATAACCACTTTTTAAACCCTCACAGTGACCAAAATTGCCATTTTTACAGAGTTTTGATTACTCAAAAGCTTCAATTTTGACCCGTTTCAGGCACAGAAATGACTTTAAACACACTTATTTTAGTTGAAAAAGTCATAATTCACATCCAACAGTCATTTAGAGTCAAAAGATTAAATGTTAAAATTTCATCATTATAGACCATTTTGGGAACGTTCGACATGTCCGGAGTCATCGTTTTTCATCCGAAAATTGATTTTTTGGACTGTACCAAAAATGATTCAAAATGTCAATTGGATCGTGCCTCATGTTGAATAACCACTTTTTAAACCCTCACAGTGACCAAAATGGCCATTTTTACAGAGTTTTGCTTACTCAAAAGCTTCAATTTTGACCCGTTTCAGGCACAGAAATGACTTTAAACACACTTATTTTAGTTGAAAAAGTCATAATTCACATCCAACAGTCATTTAGAGTCAAAAGATCAAATGTTAAAATTTCATCATTATAGACCATTTTGGGAACGTTCGACATGTCCGGAGTCATCGTTTTTCATCCGAAAATCGATTTTTTTGGACTGTACCAAAAATGATTCAAAATGTCAATTGGATCATGCCTCATGTTGAATAACCACTTTTTAAACCCTCACAGTGACCAAAATTGCCATGTTTACAGAGTTTTGCTTACTCAAAAGCTTCAATTTTGACCCGTTTCAGGCACAGAAATGACTTTTAACACACTTATTTTAGTTGAAAAAGTCATACTTCACATCCAACAGTCATTTAGAGTCAAAAGATTAAATGTTAAAATTTCATCATTATAGACCATTTTGGGAACGTTCGACATGTCCGGAGTCATAGCTTTTCATCCGAAAATCGATTTTTTGGACTGTACCAAAAATGATTCAAAATGTCAATTGGATCATGCCTCATGTTGAATAACCACTTTTTAAACCCTCACAGTGACCAAAATTTCCATTTTTACAGAGTTTTGATTACTCAAAAGCTTCAATTTTGACCCGTTTCAGTCACAAAAATTACTTTAAACACACTTATTTTAGTTGAAAAAGTCATAATTCACATCCAACAGTCATTTAAAGTCAAAAGATTAAATGTTAAAATTTCATCATTATAGACCATTTTGGGAACGTTCGACATGTCCGGAGTCATGGTTTTTCATCCGAAAATTGATTTTTTGGACTGTACCAAAAATGATTCAAAATGTCAATTGGATCATGCCTCATGTTGAATAACCACTTTTCAAACCCTCACAGTGTCCAAAATTGCCATTTTTACAGAGTTTTGCTTACTCAAAAGCTTCAATTTTGACCCGTTTCAGGCACAGAAATGACTTTAAACACACTTATTTTAGTTGAAAAAGTCATAATTCACATCCAACAGTCATTTAGAGTCAAAAGATTAAATGTTAAAATTTCATCATTATAGACCATTTTGGGAACGTTCAACATGTCCGGAGTCATCGTTTTTCATCCGAAAATCGATTTTTTGGACTGTACCAAAAATGATTCAAAATGTCAATTGGATCATGCCTCATGTTGAATAACCACTTTTTAAACCCTCACAGTGACCAAAATTGCCATTTTTACAGAGTTTTGCTTACTCAAAAGCTTCAATTTTGACCCGTTTCAGGCACAGAAATGACTTTAAACACACTTATTTTAGTTGAAAAAGTCATAATTCACATCCAACAGTCATTTAGAGTCAAAAGATTAAATATTAAAATTTCATCATTATAGACCATTTTGGGAACGTTCGACATGTCCGGAGTCATCGTTTTTCATCCGAAAATCGATTTTTTGGACTGTACCAAAAATGATTCAAAATGTCAATTGGATCATGCCTCATGTTGAATAACCACTTTTTAAACCCTCACAGTGACCAAAATTGCCATTTTTACAGAGTTTTGATTACTCAAAAGCTTCAATTTTGACCCGTTTCAGTCACAAAAATTACTTTAAACACACTTATTTTAGTTGAAAAAGTCATAATTCACATCCAACAGTCATTTAGAGTCAAAAGATTAAATGTTAAAATTTCATCATTATAGACCATTTTGGGAACGTTCGACATGTCCGGAGTCATCGTTTTTCATCCGAAAATCGATTTTTTGGACTGTACCAAAAATGATTCAAAATGTCAATTGGATCGTGCCTCATGTTGAATAACCACTTTTTAAACCCTCACAGTGACCAAAATTGCCATTTTTACAGAGTTTTGCTTACTCAAAAGCTTCAATTTTGACCCGTTTCAGGCACAGAAATGACTTTAAACACACTTATTTTAGTTGAAAAAGTCATAATGCACATCCAACAGTCATTTAGAGTCAAAAGATTAAATGTTAAAATTTCATCATTATAGACCATTTTGGGAACGTTCAACATGTCCGGAGTCATGGTTTTTCATCCGAAAATTGATTTTTTGGACTGTACCAAAAATGATTCAAAATGTCAATTGGATCATGCCTCATGTTGAATAACCACTTTTTAAACCCTCACAGTGACCAAAATGGCCATTTTTACAGAGATTTGCTTACTCAAAAGCTTCAATTTTGACCCGTTTCAGGCACAGAAATGACTTTAAACACACTTATTTTAGTTGAAAAAGTCATAATTCACATCCATAAGTCATTTAGAGTCAAAAGATTAAATGTTAAAATTTCATCATTATAGACCATTTTGGGAACGTTCGACATGTCCGGAGTCATCGTTTTTCATCCGAAAATCGATTTTTTGGACTGTACCAAAAATGATTCAAAATGTCAATTGGATCATGCCTCATGTTGAATAACCACTTTTTAAACCCTCACAGTGACCAAAATTGCCATTTTTACAGAGTTTTGCTTACTCAAAAGCTTCAATTTTGACCCGTTTCAGGCACAGAAATGACTTTAAACACACTTATTTTAGTTGAAAAAGTCATAATTCACATCCAACAGTCATTTAGAGTCAAAAGATTAAATATTAAAATTTCATCATTATAGACCATTTTGGGAACATTCGACATGTCCGGAGTCATCGTTTTTCATCCGAAAATCGATTTTTTGGACTGTACCAAAAATGATTCAAAATGTCAATTGGATCATGCCTCATGTTGAATAACCACTTTTTAAACCCTCACAGTGACCAAAATTGCCATTTTTACAGAGTTTTGATTACTCAAAAGCTTCAATTTTGACCCGTTTCAGTCACAAAAATTACTTTAAACACACTTATTTTAGTTGAAAAAGTCATAATTCACATCCAACAGTCATTTAGAGTCAAAAGATTAAATGTTAAAATTTCATCATTATAGACCATTTTGGGAACGTTCGACATGTCCGGAGTCATCGTTTTTCATCCGAAAATTGATTTTTTGGACTGTACCAAAAATGATTCAAAATGTCAATTGGATCGTGCCTCATGTTGAATAACCACTTTTTAAACCCTCACAGTGACCAAAATTTCCATTTTTACAGAGTTTTGATTACTCAAAAGCTTCAATTTTGACCCGTTTCAGTCACAAAAATTACTTTAAACACACTTATTTTAGTTGAAAAAGTCATAATTCACATCCAACAGTCATTTAAAGTCAAAAGATTAAATGTTAAAATTTCATCATTATAGACCATTTTGGGAACGTTCGACATGTCCGGAGTCATCGTTTTTCATCCGAAAATCGATTTTTTGGACTGTACCAAAAATGATTCAAAATGTCAATTGGATCATGCCTCATGTTGAATAACCACTTTTTAAACCCTCACAGTGACCAAAATTGCCATTTTTACAGAGTTTTGCTTACTCAAAAGCTTCAATTTGGACCCGTTTCAGGCACAGAAATGACTTTAAACACACTTATTTTAGTTGAAAAAGTCATAATTCACATCCAACAGTCATTTAGAGTCAAAAGATTAAATGTTAAAATTTCATCATTATAGACCATTTTGGGAACGTTCGACATGTCCGGAGTCATCGTTTTTCATCCGAAAATCGATTTTTTGGACTGTACCAAAAATGATTCAAAATGTCAATTGGATCATGCCTCATGTTGAATAACCACTTTTTAAACCCTCACAGTGACCAAAATTGCCATTTTTACAGAGTTTTGCTTACTCAAAAGCTTCAATTTGGACCCGTTTCAGGCACAGAAATGACTTTAAACACACTTATTTTAGTTGAAAAAGTCATAATTCACATCCAACAGTCATTTAGAGTCAAAAGATTAAATGTTAAAATTTCATCATTATAGACCATTTTGGGAACGTTCGACATGTCCGGAGTCATCGTTTTTCATCCGAAAATCGATTTTTTGAACTGTACCAAAAATGATTCAAAATGTCAATTGGATCATGCCTCATGTTGAATAACCACTTTTTAAACCCTCACAGTGACCAAAATTGCCATTTTTACAGAGTTTTGATTACTCAAAAGCTTCAATTTTGACCCGTTTCAGGCACAGAAATGACTTTAAACACACTTATTTTAGTTGAAAAAGTCATAATTCACATCCAACAGTCATTTAGAGTCAAAAGATTAAATGTTAAAATTTCATCATTATAGACCATTTTGGGAACGTTCGACATGTCCGGAGTCATTGTTTTTCATCCGAAAATTGATTTTTTGGACTGTACCAAAAATGATTCAAAATGTCAATTGGATCGTGCCTCATGTTGAATAACCACTTTTTAAACCCTCACAGTGACCAAAATGGCCATTTTTACAGAGTTTTGCTTACTCAAAAGCTTCAATTTTGACCCGTTTCAGGCACAGAAATGACTTTAAACACACTTATTTTAGTTGAAAAAGTCATAATTCACATCCAACAGTCATTTAGAGTCAAAAGATCAAATGTTAAAATTTCATCATTATAGACCATTTTGGGAACGTTCGACATGTCCGGAGTCATCGTTTTTCATCCGAAAATCGATTTTTTTGGACTGTACCAAAAATGATTCAAAATGTCAATTGGATCATGCCTCATGTTGAATAACCACTTTTTAAACCCTCACAGTGACCAAAATTGCCATTTTTACAGAGTTTTGCTTACTCAAAAGCTTCAATTTTGACCCATTTCAGGCACAGAAATGACTTTTAACACACTTATTTTAGTTGAAAAAGTCATACTTCACATCCAACAGTCATTTAGAGTCAAAAGATTAAATGTTAAAATTTCATCATTATAGACCATTTTGGGAACGTTCGACATGTCCGGAGTCATAGCTTTTCATCCGAAAATCGATTTTTTGGACTGTACCAAAAATGATTCAAAATGTCAATTGGATCATGCCTCATGTTGAATAAGCACTTTTTAAACCCTCACAGTGACCAAAATTTCCATTTTTACAGAGTTTTGATTACTCAAAAGCTTCAATTTTGACCCGTTTCAGTCACAAAAATTACTTTAAACACACTTATTTTAGTTGAAAAAGTCATAATTCACATCCAACAGTCATTTAAAGTCAAAAGATTAAATGTTAAAATTTCATCATTATAGACCATTTTGGGAACGTTCGACATGTCCGGAGTCATGGTTTTTCATCCGAAAATTGATTTTTTGGACTGTACCAAAAATGATTCAAAATGTCAATTGGATCATGCCTCATGTTGAATAACCACTTTTTAAACCCTCACAGTGTCCAAAATTGCCATTTTTACAGAGTTTTGCTTACTCAAAAGCTTCAATTTTGACCCGTTTCAGGCACAGAAATGACTTTAAACACACTTATTTTAGTTGAAAAAGTCATAATTCACATCCAACAGTCATTTAGAGTCAAAAGATTAAATGTTAAAATTTCATCATTATAGACCATTTTGGGAACGTTCAACATGTCCGGAGTCATCGTTTTTCATCCGAAAATCGATTTTTTGGACTGTACCAAAAATGATTCAAAATGTCAATTGGATCATGCCTCATGTTGAATAACCACTTTTTAAACCCTCACAGTGACCAAATTGCCATTTTTACAGAGTTTTGCTTACTCAAAAGCTTCAATTTTGACCCGTTTCAGGCACAGAAATGACTTTAAACACACTTATTTTAGTTGAAAAAGTCATAATTCACATCCAACAGTCATTTAGAGTCAAAAGATTAAATATTAAAATTTCATCATTATAGACCATTTTGGGAACGTTCGACATGTCCGGAGTCATCGTTTTTCATCCGAAAATCGATTTTTTGGACTGTACCAAAAATGATTCAAAATGTCAATTGGATCATGCCTCATGTTGAATAACCACTTTTTAAACCCTCACAGTGACCAAAATTGCCATTTTTACAGAGTTTTGATTACTCAAAAGCTTCAATTTTGACCCGTTTCAGTCACAAAAATTACTTTAAACACACTTATTTTAGTTGAAAAAGTCATAATTCACATCCAACAGTCATTTAGAGTCAAAAGATTAAATGTTAAAATTTCATCATTATAGACCATTTTGGGAACGTTCGACATGTCCGGAGTCATCGTTTTTCATCCGAAAATCGATTTTTTGGACTGTACCAAAAATGATTCAAAATGTCAATTGGATCGTGCCTCATGTTGAATAACCACTTTTTAAACCCTCACAGTGACCAAAATTGCCATTTTTACAGAGTTTTGCTTACTCAAAAGCTTCAATTTTGACCCGTTTCAGGCACAGAAATGACTTTAAACACACTTATTTTAGTTGAAAAAGTCATAATGCACATCCAACAGTCATTTAGAGTCAAAAGATTAAATGTTAAAATTTCATCATTATAGACCATTTTGGGAACGTTCAACATGTCCGGAGTCATGGTTTTTCATCCGAAAATTGATTTTTTGGACTGTACCAAAAATGATTCAAAATGTCAATTGGATCATGCCTCATGTTGAATAACCACTTTTTAAACCCTCACAGTGACCAAAATGGCCATTTTTACAGAGATTTGCTTACTCAAAAGCTTCAATTTTGACCCGTTTCAGGCACAGAAATGACTTTAAACACACTTATTTTAGTTGAAAAAGTCATAATTCACATCCATAAGTCATTTAGAGTCAAAAGATTAAATGTTAAAATTTCATCATTATAGACCATTTTGGGAACGTTCGACATGTCCGGAGTCATCGTTTTTCATCCGAAAATCGATTTTTTGGACTGTACCAAAAATGATTCAAAATGTCAATTGGATCATGCCTCATGTTGAATAACCACTTTTTAAACCCTCACAGTGACCAAAATTGCCATTTTTACAGAGTTTTGCTTACTCAAAAGCTTCAATTTTGACCCGTTTCAGGCACAGAAATGACTTTAAACACACTTATTTTAGTTGAAAAAGTCATAATTCACATCCAACAGTCATTTAGAGTCAAAAGATTAAATATTAAAATTTCATCATTATAGACCATTTTGGGAACATTCGACATGTCCGGAGTCATCGTTTTTCATCCGAAAATCGATTTTTTGGACTGTACCAAAAATGATTCAAAATGTCAATTGGATCATGCCTCATGTTGAATAACCACTTTTTAAACCCTCACAGTGACCAAAATTGCCATTTTTACAGAGTTTTGATTACTCAAAAGCTTCAATTTTGACCCGTTTCAGGCACAGAAATGACTTTAAACACACTTATTTTAGTTGAAAAAGTCATAATTCACATCCAACAGTCATTTAGAGTCAAAAGATTAAATGTTAAAATTTCATCATTATAGACCATTTTGGGAACGTTCGACATGTCCGGAGTCATCGTTTTTCATCCGAAAATTGATTTTTTGGACTGTACCAAAAATGATTCAAAATGTCAATTGGATCGTGCCTCATGTTGAATAACCACTTTTTAAACCCTCACAGTGACCAAAATGGCCATTTTTACAGAGTTTTGCTTACTCAAAAGCTTCAATTTTGACCCGTTTCAGGCACAGAAATGACTTTAAACACACTTATTTTAGTTGAAAAAGTCATAATTCACATCCATAAGTCATTTAGAGTCAAAAGATTAAATGTTAAAATTTCATCATTATAGACCATTTTGGGAACGTTCGACATGTCCGGAGTCATCGTTTTTCATCCGAAAATCGATTTTTTGGACTGTACCAAAAATGATTCAAAATGTCAATTGGATCATGCCTCATGTTGAATAACCACTTTTTAAACCCTCACAGTGACCAAAATTGCCATTTTTACAGAGTTTTGCTTACTCAAAAGCTTCAATTTTGACCCGTTTCAGGCACAGAAATGACTTTAAACACACTTATTTTAGTTGAAAAAGTCATAATTCACATCCAACAGTCATTTAGAGTCAAAAGATTAAATATTAAAATTTCATCATTATAGACCATTTTGGGAACATTCGACATGTCCGGAGTCATCGTTTTTCATCCGAAAATCGATTTTTTGGACTGTACCAAAAATGATTCAAAATGTCAATTGGATCATGCCTCATGTTGAATAACCACTTTTTAAACCCTCACAGTGACCAAAATTGCCATTTTTACAGAGTTTTGATTACTCAAAAGCTTCAATTTTGACCCGTTTCAGGCACAGAAATGACTTTAAACACACTTATTTTAGTTGAAAAAGTCATAATTCACATCCAACAGTCATTTAGAGTCAAAAGATTAAATGTTAAAATTTCATCATTATAGACCATTTTGGGAACGTTCGACATGTCCGGAGTCATCGTTTTTCATCCGAAAATTGATTTTTTGGACTGTACCAAAAATGATTCAAAATGTCAATTGGATCGTGCCTCATGTTGAATAACCACTTTTTAAACCCTCACAGTGACCAAAATGGCCATTTTTACAGAGTTTTGCTTACTCAAAAGCTTCAATTTTGACCCGTTTCAGGCACAGAAATGACTTTAAACACACTTATTTTAGTTGAAAAAGTCATAATTCACATCCAACAGTCATTTAGAGTCAAAAGATCAAATGTTAAAATTTCATCATTATAGACCATTTTGGGAACGTTCGACATGTCCGGAGTCATCGTTTTTCATCCGAAAATCGATTTTTTTGGACTGTACCAAAAATGATTCAAAATGTCAATTGGATCATGCCTCATGTTGAATAACCACTTTTTAAACCCTCACAGTGACCAAAATTGCCATGTTTACAGAGTTTTGCTTACTCAAAAGCTTCAATTTTGACCCGTTTCAGGCACAGAAATGACTTTTAACACACTTATTTTAGTTGAAAAAGTCATACTTCACATCCAACAGTCATTTAGAGTCAAAAGATTAAATGTTAAAATTTCATCATTATAGACCATTTTGGGAACGTTCGACATGTCCGGAGTCATAGCTTTTCATCCGAAAATCGATTTTTTGGACTGTACCAAAAATGATTCAAAATGTCAATTGGATCATGCCTCATGTTGAATAACCACTTTTTAAACCCTCACAGTGACCAAAATTGCCATTTTTACAGAGTTTTGATTACTCAAAAGCTTCAATTTTGACCCGTTTCAGTCACAAAAATTACTTTAAACACACTTATTTTAGTTGAAAAAGTCATAATTCACATCCAACAGTCATTTAGAGTCAAAAGATTAAATGTTAAAATTTCATCATTATAGACCATTTTGGGAACGTTCGACATGTCCGGAGTCATCGTTTTTCATCCGAAAATCGATTTTTTGGACTGTACCAAAAATGATTCAAAATGTCAATTGGATCGTGCCTCATGTTGAATAACCACTTTTTAAACCCTCACAGTGACCAAAATTGCCATTTTTACAGAGTTTTGCTTACTCAAAAGCTTCAATTTTGACCCGTTTCAGGCACAGAAATGACTTTAAACACACTTATTTTAGTTGAAAAAGTCATAATGCACATCCAACAGTCATTTAGAGTCAAAAGATTAAATGTTAAAATTTCATCATTATAGACCATTTTGGGAACGTTCAACATGTCCGGAGTCATGGTTTTTCATCCGAAAATTGATTTTTTGGACTGTACCAAAAATGATTCAAAATGTCAATTGGATCATGCCTCATGTTGAATAACCACTTTTTAAACCCTCACAGTGACCAAAATGGCCATTTTTACAGAGATTTGCTTACTCAAAAGCTTCAATTTTGACCCGTTTCAGGCACAGAAATGACTTTAAACACACTTATTTTAGTTGAAAAAGTCATAATTCACATCCATAAGTCATTTAGAGTCAAAAGATTAAATGTTAAAATTTCATCATTATAGACCATTTTGGGAACGTTCGACATGTCCGGAGTCATCGTTTTTCATCCGAAAATCGATTTTTTGGACTGTACCAAAAATGATTCAAAATGTCAATTGGATCATGCCTCATGTTGAATAACCACTTTTTAAACCCTCACAGTGACCAAAATTGCCATTTTTACAGAGTTTTGCTTACTCAAAAGCTTCAATTTTGACCCGTTTCAGGCACAGAAATGACTTTAAACACACTTATTTTAGTTGAAAAAGTCATAATTCACATCCAACAGTCATTTAGAGTCAAAAGATTAAATATTAAAATTTCATCATTATAGACCATTTTGGGAACATTCGACATGTCCGGAGTCATCGTTTTTCATCCGAAAATCGATTTTTTGGACTGTACCAAAAATGATTCAAAATGTCAATTGGATCATGCCTCATGTTGAATAACCACTTTTTAAACCCTCACAGTGACCAAAATTGCCATTTTTACAGAGTTTTGATTACTCAAAAGCTTCAATTTTGACCCGTTTCAGGCACAGAAATGACTTTAAACACACTTATTTTAGTTGAAAAAGTCATAATTCACATCCAACAGTCATTTAGAGTCAAAAGATTAAATGTTAAAATTTCATCATTATAGACCATTTTGGGAACGTTCGACATGTCCGGAGTCATCGTTTTTCATCCGAAAATTGATTTTTTGGACTGTACCAAAAATGATTCAAAATGTCAATTGGATCGTGCCTCATGTTGAATAACCACTTTTTAAACCCTCACAGTGACCAAAATGGCCATTTTTACAGAGTTTTGCTTACTCAAAAGCTTCAATTTTGACCCGTTTCAGGCACAGAAATGACTTTAAACACACTTATTTTAGTTGAAAAAGTCATAATTCACATCCAACAGTCATTTAGAGTCAAAAGATCAAATGTTAAAATTTCATCATTATAGACCATTTTGGGAACGTTCGACATGTCCGGAGTCATCGTTTTTCATCCGAAAATCGATTTTTTTGGACTGTACCAAAAATGATTCAAAATGTCAATTGGATCATGCCTCATGTTGAATAACCACTTTTTAAACCCTCACAGTGACCAAAATTGCCATGTTTACAGAGTTTTGCTTACTCAAAAGCTTCAATTTTGACCCGTTTCAGGCACAGAAATGACTTTTAACACACTTATTTTAGTTGAAAAAGTCATACTTCACATCCAACAGTCATTTAGAGTCAAAAGATTAAATGTTAAAATTTCATCATTATAGACCATTTTGGGAACGTTCGACATGTCCGGAGTCATAGCTTTTCATCCGAAAATCGATTTTTTGGACTGTACCAAAAATGATTCAAAATGTCAATTGGATCATGCCTCATGTTGAATAACCACTTTTTAAACCCTCACAGTGACCAAAATTTCCATTTTTACAGAGTTTTGATTACTCAAAAGCTTCAATTTTGACCCGTTTCAGTCACAAAAATTACTTTAAACACACTTATTTTAGTTGAAAAAGTCATAATTCACATCCAACAGTCATTTAAAGTCAAAAGATTAAATGTTAAAATTTCATCATTATAGACCATTTTGGGAACGTTCGACATGTCCGGAGTCATGGTTTTTCATCCGAAAATTGATTTTTTGGACTGTACCAAAAATGATTCAAAATGTCAATTGGATCATGCCTCATGTTGAATAACCACTTTTCAAACCCTCACAGTGTCCAAAATTGCCATTTTTACAGAGTTTTGCTTACTCAAAAGCTTCAATTTTGACCCGTTTCAGGCACAGAAATGACTTTAAACACACTTATTTTAGTTGAAAAAGTCATAATTCACATCCAACAGTCATTTAGAGTCAAAAGATTAAATGTTAAAATTTCATCATTATAGACCATTTTGGGAACGTTCAACATGTCCGGAGTCATCGTTTTTCATCCGAAAATCGATTTTTTGGACTGTACCAAAAATGATTCAAAATGTCAATTGGATCATGCCTCATGTTGAATAACCACTTTTTAAACCCTCACAGTGACCAAAATTGCCATTTTTACAGAGTTTTGCTTACTCAAAAGCTTCAATTTTGACCCGTTTCAGGCACAGAAATGACTTTAAACACACTTATTTTAGTTGAAAAAGTCATAATTCACATCCAACAGTCATTTAGAGTCAAAAGATTAAATATTAAAATTTCATCATTATAGACCATTTTGGGAACGTTCGACATGTCCGGAGTCATCGTTTTTCATCCGAAAATCGATTTTTTGGACTGTACCAAAAATGATTCAAAATGTCAATTGGATCATGCCTCATGTTGAATAACCACTTTTTAAACCCTCACAGTGACCAAAATTGCCATTTTTACAGAGTTTTGATTACTCAAAAGCTTCAATTTTGACCCGTTTCAGTCACAAAAATTACTTTAAACACACTTATTTTAGTTGAAAAAGTCATAATTCACATCCAACAGTCATTTAGAGTCAAAAGATTAAATGTTAAAATTTCATCATTATAGACCATTTTGGGAACGTTCGACATGTCCGGAGTCATCGTTTTTCATCCGAAAATCGATTTTTTGGACTGTACCAAAAATGATTCAAAATGTCAATTGGATCGTGCCTCATGTTGAATAACCACTTTTTAAACCCTCACAGTGACCAAAATTGCCATTTTTACAGAGTTTTGCTTACTCAAAAGCTTCAATTTTGACCCGTTTCAGGCACAGAAATGACTTTAAACACACTTATTTTAGTTGAAAAAGTCATAATGCACATCCAACAGTCATTTAGAGTCAAAAGATTAAATGTTAAAATTTCATCATTATAGACCATTTTGGGAACGTTCAACATGTCCGGAGTCATGGTTTTTCATCCGAAAATTGATTTTTTGGACTGTACCAAAAATGATTCAAAATGTCAATTGGATCATGCCTCATGTTGAATAACCACTTTTTAAACCCTCACAGTGACCAAAATGGCCATTTTTACAGAGATTTGCTTACTCAAAAGCTTCAATTTTGACCCGTTTCAGGCACAGAAATGACTTTAAACACACTTATTTTAGTTGAAAAAGTCATAATTCACATCCATAAGTCATTTAGAGTCAAAAGATTAAATGTTAAAATTTCATCATTATAGACCATTTTGGGAACGTTCGACATGTCCGGAGTCATCGTTTTTCATCCGAAAATCGATTTTTTGGACTGTACCAAAAATGATTCAAAATGTCAATTGGATCATGCCTCATGTTGAATAACCACTTTTTAAACCCTCACAGTGACCAAAATTGCCATTTTTACAGAGTTTTGCTTACTCAAAAGCTTCAATTTTGACCCGTTTCAGGCACAGAAATGACTTTAAACACACTTATTTTAGTTGAAAAAGTCATAATTCACATCCAACAGTCATTTAGAGTCAAAAGATTAAATATTAAAATTTCATCATTATAGACCATTTTGGGAACATTCGACATGTCCGGAGTCATCGTTTTTCATCCGAAAATCGATTTTTTGGACTGTACCAAAAATGATTCAAAATGTCAATTGGATCATGCCTCATGTTGAATAACCACTTTTTAAACCCTCACAGTGACCAAAATTGCCATTTTTACAGAGTTTTGATTACTCAAAAGCTTCAATTTTGACCCGTTTCAGTCACAAAAATTACTTTAAACACACTTATTTTAGTTGAAAAAGTCATAATTCACATCCAACAGTCATTTAGAGTCAAAAGATTAAATGTTAAAATTTCATCATTATAGACCATTTTGGGAACGTTCGACATGTCCGGAGTCATCGTTTTTCATCCGAAAATTGATTTTTTGGAC
The DNA here is from genome assembly GCF_964263255.1 of Lissotriton vulgaris. Taxonomy (NCBI): domain Eukaryota; kingdom Metazoa; phylum Chordata; class Amphibia; order Caudata; family Salamandridae; genus Lissotriton; species Lissotriton vulgaris. Next base: position 17,900 of record NW_028255556.1, read on the forward strand.
TGTACCAAAAATGATTCAAAATGTCAATTGGATCGTGCCTCATGTTGAATAACCACTTTTTAAACCCTCACAGTGACCAAAATGGCCATTTTTACAGAGTTTTGCTTACTCAAAAGCTTCAATTTTGACCCGTTTCAGTCACAGAAATGACTTTAAACACACTTATTTTAGTTGAAAAAGTCATAATTCACATCCAACAGTCATTTAGAGTCAAAAGATTAAATGTTAAAATTTCATCATTATAGACCATTTTGGGAACGTTCGACATGTCCGGAGTCATCGTTTTTCATCCGAAAATCGATTTTTTGGACTGTACCAAAAATGATTCAAAATGTCAATTGGATCATGCCTCATGTTGAATAACCACTTTTTAAACCCTCACAGTGACCAAAATTGCCATTTTTACAGAGTTTTGCTTACTCAAAAGCTTCAATTTGGACCCGTTTCAGGCACAGAAATGACTTTAAACACACTTATTTTAGTTGAAAAAGTCATAATTCACATCCAACAGTCATTTAGAGTCAAAAGATTAAATGTTAAAATTTCATCATTATAGACCATTTTGGGAACGTTCGACATGTCCGGAGTCATCGTTTTTCATCCGAAAATCGATTTTTTGGACTGTACCAAAAATGATTCAAAATGTCAATTGGATCATGCCTCATGTTGAATAACCACTTTTTAAACCCTCACAGTGACCAAAATTGCCATTTTTACAGAGTTTTGCTTACTCAAAAGCTTCAATTTGGACCCGTTTCAGGCACAGAAATGACTTTAAACACACTTATTTTAGTTGAAAAAGTCATAATTCACATCCAACAGTCATTTAGAGTCAAAAGATTAAATGTTAAAATTTCATCATTATAGACCATTTTGGGAACGTTCGACATGTCCGGAGTCATCGTTTTTCATCCGAAAATCGATTTTTTGGACTGTACCAAAAATGATTCAAAATGTCAATTGGATCATGCCTCATGTTGAATAACCACTTTTTAAACCCTCACAGTGACCAAAATTGCCATTTTTACAGAGTTTTGCTTACTCAAAAGCTTCAATTTTGACCCGTTTCAGGCACAGAAATGACTTTAAACACACTTATTTTAGTTGAAAAAGTCATAATTCACATCCAACAGTCATTTAGAGTCAAAAGATTAAATATTAAAATTTCATCATTATAGACCATTTTGGGAACGTTCGACATGTCCGGAGTCATCGTTTTTCATCCGAAAATCGATTTTTTGAACTGTACCAAAAATGATTCAAAATGTCAATTGGATCATGCCTCATGTTGAATAACCACTTTTTAAACCCTCACAGTGACCAAAATTGCCATTTTTACAGAGTTTTGATTACTCAAAAGCTTCAATTTTGACCCGTTTCAGGCACAGAAATGACTTTAAACACACTTATTTTAGTTGAAAAAGTCATAATTCACATCCAACAGTCATTTAGAGTCAAAAGATTAAATGTTAAAATTTCATCATTATAGACCATTTTGGGAACGTTCGACATGTCCGGAGTCATCGTTTTTCATCCGAAAATTGATTTTTTGGACTGTACCAAAAATGATTCAAAATGTCAATTGGATCGTGCCTCATGTTGAATAACCACTTTTTAAACCCTCACAGTGACCAAAATGGCCATTTTTACAGAGTTTTGCTTACTCAAAAGCTTCAATTTTGACCCGTTTCAGGCACAGAAATGACTTTAAACACACTTATTTTAGTTGAAAAAGTCATAATTCACATCCAACAGTCATTTAGAGTCAAAAGATCAAATGTTAAAATTTCATCATTATAGACCATTTTGGGAACGTTCGACATGTCCGGAGTCATCGTTTTTCATCCGAAAATCGATTTTTTTGGACTGTACCAAAAATGATTCAAAATGTCAATTGGATCATGCCTCATGTTGAATAACCACTTTTTAAACCCTCACAGTGACCAAAATTGCCATTTTTACAGAGTTTTGCTTACTCAAAAGCTTCAATTTTGACCCGTTTCAGGCACAGAAATGACTTTTAACACACTTATTTTAGTTGAAAAAGTCATACTTCACATCCAACAGTCATTTAGAGTCAAAAGATTAAATGTTAAAATTTCATCATTATAGACCATTTTGGGAACGTTCGACATGTCCGGAGTCATAGCTTTTCATCCGAAAATCGATTTTTTGGACTGTACCAAAAATGATTCAAAATGTCAATTGGATCATGCATCATGTTGAATAACCACTTTTTAAACCCTCACAGTGACCAAAATTTCCATTTTTACAGAGTTTTGATTACTCAAAAGCTTCAATTTTGACCCGTTTCAGTCACAAAAATTACTTTAAACACACTTATTTTAGTTGAAAAAGTCATAATTCACATCCAACAGTCATTTAAAGTCAAAAGATTAAATGTTAAAATTTCATCATTATAGACCATTTTGGGAACGTTCGACATGTCCGGAGTCATGGTTTTTCATCCGAAAATTGATTTTTTGGACTGTACCAAAAATGATTCAAAATGTCAATTGGATCATGCCTCATGTTGAATAACCACTTTTCAAACCCTCACAGTGTCCAAAATTGCCATTTTTACAGAGTTTTGCTTACTCAAAAGCTTCAATTTTGACCCGTTTCAGGCACAGAAATGACTTTAAACACACTTATTTTAGTTGAAAAAGTCATAATTCACATCCAACAGTCATTTAGAGTCAAAAGATTAAATGTTAAAATTTCATCATTATAGACCATTTTGGGAACGTTCAACATGTCCGGAGTCATCGTTTTTCATCCGAAAATCGATTTTTTGGACTGTACCAAAAATGATTCAAAATGTCAATTGGATCATGCCTCATGTTGAATAACCACTTTTTAAACCCTCACAGTGACCAAAATTGCCATTTTTACAGAGTTTTGCTTACTCAAAAGCTTCAATTTTGACCCGTTTCAGGCACAGAAATGACTTTAAACACACTTATTTTAGTTGAAAAAGTCATAATTCACATCCAACGGTCATTTAGAGTCAAAAGATTAAATATTAAAATTTCATCATTATAGACCATTTTGGGAACGTTCGACATGTCCGGAGTCATCGTTTTTCATCCGAAAATCGATTTTTTGGACTGTACCAAAAATGATTCAAAATGTCAATTGGATCATGCCTCATGTTGAATAACCACTTTTTAAACCCTCACAGTGACCAAAATTGCCATTTTTACAGAGTTTTGATTACTCAAAAGCTTCAATTTTGACCCGTTTCAGTCACAAAAATTACTTTAAACACACTTATTTTAGTTGAAAAAGTCATAATTCACATCCAACAGTCATTTAGAGTCAAAAGATTAAATGTTAAAATTTCATCATTATAGACCATTTTGGGAACGTTCGACATGTCCGGAGTCATCGTTTTTCATCCGAAAATCGATTTTTTGGACTGTACCAAAAATGATTCAAAATGTCAATTGGATCGTGCCTCATGTTGAATAACCACTTTTTAAACCCTCACAGTGACCAAAATTGCCATTTTTACAGAGTTTTGCTTACTCAAAAGCTTCAATTTTGACCCGTTTCAGGCACAGAAATGACTTTAAACACACTTATTTTTGTTGAAAAAGTCATAATGCACATCCAACAGTCATTTAGAGTCAAAAGATTAAATGTTAAAATTTCATCATTATAGACCATTTTGGGAACGTTCAACATGTCCGGAGTCATGGTTTTTCATCCGAAAATTGATTTTTTGGACTGTACCAAAAATGATTCAAAATGTCAATTGGATCATGCCTCATGTTGAATAACCACTTTTTAAACCCTCACAGTGACCAAAATGGCCATTTTTACAGAGATTTGCTTACTCAAAAGCTTCAATTTTGACCCGTTTCAGGCACAGAAATGACTTTAAACACACTTATTTTAGTTGAAAAAGTCATAATTCACATCCATAAGTCATTTAGAGTCAAAAGATTAAATGTTAAAATTTCATCATTATAGACCATTTTGGGAACGTTCGACATGTCCGGAGTCATCGTTTTTCATCCGAAAATCGATTTTTTGGACTGTACCAAAAATGATTCAAAATGTCAATTGGATCATGCCTCATGTTGAATAACCACTTTTTAAACCCTCACAGTGACCAAAATTGCCATTTTTACAGAGTTTTGCTTACTCAAAAGCTTCAATTTTGACCCGTTTCAGGCACAGAAATGACTTTAAACACACTTATTTTAGTTGAAAAAGTCATAATTCACATCCAACAGTCATTTAGAGTCAAAAGATTAAATATTAAAATTTCATCATTATAGACCATTTTGGGAACATTCGACATGTCCGGAGTCATCGTTTTTCATCCGAAAATCGATTTTTTGGACTGTACCAAAAATGATTCAAAATGTCAATTGGATCATGCCTCATGTTGAATAACCACTTTTTAAACCCTCACAGTGACCAAAATTGCCATTTTTACAGAGTTTTGATTACTCAAAAGCTTCAATTTTGACCCGTTTCAGTCACAAAAATTACTTTAAACACACTTATTTTAGTTGAAAAAGTCATAATTCACATCCAACAGTCATTTAGAGTCAAAAGATTAAATGTTAAAATTTCATCATTATAGACCATTTTGGGAACGTTCGACATGTCCGGAGTCATCGTTTTTCATCCGAAAATTGATTTTTTGGACTGTACCAAAAATGATTCAAAATGTCAATTGGATCGTGCCTCATGTTGAATAACCACTTTTTAAACCCTCACAGTGACCAAAATGGCCATTTTTACAGAGTTTTGCTTACTCAAAAGCTTCAATTTTGACCCGTTTCAGTCACAGAAATGACTTTAAACACACTTATTTTAGTTGAAAAAGTCATAATTCACATCCAACAGTCATTTAGAGTCAAAAGATTAAATGTTAAAATTTCATCATTATAGACCATTTTGGGAACGTTCGACATGTCCGGAGTCATCGTTTTTCATCCGAAAATCGATTTTTTGGACTGTACCAAAAATGATTCAAAATGTCAATTGGATCATGCCTCATGTTGAATAACCACTTTTTAAACCCTCACAGTGACCAAAATTGCCATTTTTACAGAGTTTTGCTTACTCAAAAGCTTCAATTTGGACCCGTTTCAGGCACAGAAATGACTTTAAACACACTTATTTTAGTTGAAAAAGTCATAATTCACATCCAACAGTCATTTAGAGTCAAAAGATTAAATGTTAAAATTTCATCATTATAGACCATTTTGGGAACGTTCGACATGTCCGGAGTCATCGTTTTTCATCCGAAAATCGATTTTTTGGACTGTACCAAAAATGATTCAAAATGTCAATTGGATCATGCCTCATGTTGAATAACCACTTTTTAAACCCTCACAGTGACCAAAATTGCCATTTTTACAGAGTTTTGCTTACTCAAAAGCTTCAATTTGGACCCGTTTCAGGCACAGAAATGACTTTAAACACACTTATTTTAGTTGAAAAAGTCATAATTCACATCCAACAGTCATTTAGAGTCAAAAGATTAAATGTTAAAATTTCATCATTATAGACCATTTTGGGAACGTTCGACATGTCCGGAGTCATCGTTTTTCATCCGAAAATCGATTTTTTGGACTGTACCAAAAATGATTCAAAATGTCAATTGGATCATGCCTCATGTTGAATAACCACTTTTTAAACCCTCACAGTGACCAAAATTGCCATTTTTACAGAGTTTTGCTTACTCAAAAGCTTCAATTTTGACCCGTTTCAGGCACAGAAATGACTTTAAACACACTTATTTTAGTTGAAAAAGTCATAATTCACATCCAACAGTCATTTAGAGTCAAAAGATTAAATATTAAAATTTCATCATTATAGACCATTTTGGGAACGTTCGACATGTCCGGAGTCATCGTTTTTCATCCGAAAATCGATTTTTTGAACTGTACCAAAAATGATTCAAAATGTCAATTGGATCATGCCTCATGTTGAATAACCACTTTTTAAACCCTCACAGTGACCAAAATTGCCATTTTTACAGAGTTTTGATTACTCAAAAGCTTCAATTTTGACCCGTTTCAGGCACAGAAATGACTTTAAACACACTTATTTTAGTTGAAAAAGTCATAATTCACATCCAACAGTCATTTAGAGTCAAAAGATTAAATGTTAAAATTTCATCATTATAGACCATTTTGGGAACGTTCGACATGTCCGGAGTCATTGTTTTTCATCCGAAAATTGATTTTTTGGACTGTACCAAAAATGATTCAAAATGTCAATTGGATCGTGCCTCATGTTGAATAACCACTTTTTAAACCCTCACAGTGACCAAAATGGCCATTTTTACAGAGTTTTGCTTACTCAAAAGCTTCAATTTTGACCCGTTTCAGGCACAGAAATGACTTTAAACACACTTATTTTAGTTGAAAAAGTCATAATTCACATCCAACAGTCATTTAGAGTCAAAAGATCAAATGTTAAAATTTCATCATTATAGACCATTTTGGGAACGTTCGACATGTCCGGAGTCATCGTTTTTCATCCGAAAATCGATTTTTTTGGACTGTACCAAAAATGATTCAAAATGTCAATTGGATCATGCCTCATGTTGAATAACCACTTTTTAAACCCTCACAGTGACCAAAATTGCCATTTTTACAGAGTTTTGCTTACTCAAAAGCTTCAATTTTGACCCATTTCAGGCACAGAAATGACTTTTAACACACTTATTTTAGTTGAAAAAGTCATACTTCACATCCAACAGTCATTTAGAGTCAAAAGATTAAATGTTAAAATTTCATCATTATAGACCATTTTGGGAACGTTCGACATGTCCGGAGTCATAGCTTTTCATCCGAAAATCGATTTTTTGGACTGTACCAAAAATGATTCAAAATGTCAATTGGATCATGCCTCATGTTGAATAAGCACTTTTTAAACCCTCACAGTGACCAAAATTTCCATTTTTACAGAGTTTTGATTACTCAAAAGCTTCAATTTTGACCCGTTTCAGTCACAAAAATTACTTTAAACACACTTATTTTAGTTGAAAAAGTCATAATTCACATCCAACAGTCATTTAAAGTCAAAAGATTAAATGTTAAAATTTCATCATTATAGACCATTTTGGGAACGTTCGACATGTCCGGAGTCATGGTTTTTCATCCGAAAATTGATTTTTTGGACTGTACCAAAAATGATTCAAAATGTCAATTGGATCATGCCTCATGTTGAATAACCACTTTTTAAACCCTCACAGTGTCCAAAATTGCCATTTTTACAGAGTTTTGCTTACTCAAAAGCTTCAATTTTGACCCGTTTCAGGCACAGAAATGACTTTAAACACACTTATTTTAGTTGAAAAAGTCATAATTCACATCCAACAGTCATTTAGAGTCAAAAGATTAAATGTTAAAATTTCATCATTATAGACCATTTTGGGAACGTTCAACATGTCCGGAGTCATCGTTTTTCATCCGAAAATCGATTTTTTGGACTGTACCAAAAATGATTCAAAATGTCAATTGGATCATGCCTCATGTTGAATAACCACTTTTTAAACCCTCACAGTGACCAAAATTGCCATTTTTACAGAGTTTTGCTTACTCAAAAGCTTCAATTTTGACCCGTTTCAGGCACAGAAATGACTTTAAACACACTTATTTTAGTTGAAAAAGTCATAATTCACATCCAACAGTCATTTAGAGTCAAAAGATTAAATATTAAAATTTCATCATTATAGACCATTTTGGGAACGTTCGACATGTCCGGAGTCATCGTTTTTCATCCGAAAATCGATTTTTTGGACTGTACCAAAAATGATTCAAAATGTCAATTGGATCATGCCTCATGTTGAATAACCACTTTTTAAACCCTCACAGTGACCAAAATTGCCATTTTTACAGAGTTTTGATTACTCAAAAGCTTCAATTTTGACCCGTTTCAGTCACAAAAATTACTTTAAACACACTTATTTTAGTTGAAAAAGTCATAATTCACATCCAACAGTCATTTAGAGTCAAAAGATTAAATGTTAAAATTTCATCATTATAGACCATTTTGGGAACGTTCGACATGTCCGGAGTCATCGTTTTTCATCCGAAAATCGATTTTTTGGACTGTACCAAAAATGATTCAAAATGTCAATTGGATCGTGCCTCATGTTGAATAACCACTTTTTAAACCCTCACAGTGACCAAAATTGCCATTTTTACAGAGTTTTGCTTACTCAAAAGCTTCAATTTTGACCCGTTTCAGGCACAGAAATGACTTTAAACACACTTATTTTAGTTGAAAAAGTCATAATGCACATCCAACAGTCATTTAGAGTCAAAAGATTAAATGTTAAAATTTCATCATTATAGACCATTTTGGGAACGTTCAACATGTCCGGAGTCATGGTTTTTCATCCGAAAATTGATTTTTTGGACTGTACCAAAAATGATTCAAAATGTCAATTGGATCATGCCTCATGTTGAATAACCACTTTTTAAACCCTCACAGTGACCAAAATGGCCATTTTTACAGAGATTTGCTTACTCAAAAGCTTCAATTTTGACCCGTTTCAGGCACAGAAATGACTTTAAACACACTTATTTTAGTTGAAAAAGTCATAATTCACATCCATAAGTCATTTAGAGTCAAAAGATTAAATGTTAAAATTTCATCATTATAGACCATTTTGGGAACGTTCGACATGTCCGGAGTCATCGTTTTTCATCCGAAAATCGATTTTTTGGACTGTACCAAAAATGATTCAAAATGTCAATTGGATCATGCCTCATGTTGAATAACCACTTTTTAAACCCTCACAGTGACCAAAATTGCCATTTTTACAGAGTTTTGCTTACTCAAAAGCTTCAATTTTGACCCGTTTCAGGCACAGAAATGACTTTAAACACACTTATTTTAGTTGAAAAAGTCATAATTCACATCCAACAGTCATTTAGAGTCAAAAGATTAAATATTAAAATTTCATCATTATAGACCATTTTGGGAACATTCGACATGTCCGGAGTCATCGTTTTTCATCCGAAAATCGATTTTTTGGACTGTACCAAAAATGATTCAAAATGTCAATTGGATCATGCCTCATGTTGAATAACCACTTTTTAAACCCTCACAGTGACCAAAATTGCCATTTTTACAGAGTTTTGATTACTCAAAAGCTTCAATTTTGACCCGTTTCAGTCACAAAAATTACTTTAAACACACTTATTTTAGTTGAAAAAGTCATAATTCACATCCAACAGTCATTTAGAGTCAAAAGATTAAATGTTAAAATTTCATCATTATAGACCATTTTGGGAACGTTCGACATGTCCGGAGTCATCGTTTTTCATCCGAAAATCGATTTTTTGGACTGTACCAAAAATGATTCAAAATGTCAATTGGATCGTGCCTCATGTTGAATAACCACTTTTTAAACCCTCACAGTGACCAAAATTGCCATTTTTACAGAGTTTTGCTTACTCAAAAGCTTCAATTTTGACCCGTTTCAGTCACAGAAATGACTTTAAACACACTTATTTTAGTTGAAAAAGTCATAATTCACATCCAACAGTCATTTAGAGTCAAAAGATTAAATGTTAAAATTTCATCATTATAGACCATTTTGGGAACGTTCGACATGTCTGGAGTCATCGTTTTTCATCCGAAAATCGATTTTTTAGACTGTACCAAAAATGATTCAAAATGTCAATTGGATCATGCCTCATGTTGAATAACCACTTTTTAAACCCTCACAGTGACCAAAATTGCCATTTTTACAGAGTTTTGCTTACTCAAAAGCTTCAATTTTGACCCGTTTCAGGCACAGAAATGACTTTAAACACACTTATTTTAGTTGAAAAAGTCATAATGCACATCCAACAGTCATTTAGAGTCAAAAGATTAAATGTTAAAATTTCATCATTATAGACCATTTAGGGAACGTTCAACATGTCCGGAGTCATGGTTTTTCATCCGAAAATTGATTTTTTGGACTGTACCAAAAATGATTCAAAATGTCAATTGGATCATGCCTCATGTTGAATAACCACTTTTTAAACCCTCACAGTGACCAAAATGGCCATTTTTACAGAGATTTGCTTACTCAAAAGCTTCAATTTTGACCCGTTTCAGGCACAGAAATGACTTTAAACACACTTATTTTAGTTGAAAAAGTCATAATTCACATCCATAAGTCATTTAGAGTCAAAAGATTAAATGTTAAAATTTCATCATTAAAGACCATTTTGGGAACGTTCGACATGTCCGGAGTCATCGTTTTTCATCCGAAAATCGATTTTTTGGACTGTACCAAAAATTATTCAAAATGTCAATTGGATCGTGCCTCATGTTGAATAACCACTTTTTAAACCCTCACAGTGACCAAAATGGCCATTTTTACAAAGTTTTGCTTACTCAAAAGCTTCAATTTTGACCCGTTTCAGTCACAGAAATGACTTTAAACACACTTATTTTAGTTGAAAAAGTCATAATTCACATCCAACAGTCATTTAGAGTCAAAAGATTAAATGTTAAAATTTCATCATTATAGACGATTTTGGGAACGTTCGACATGTCCGGAGTCATCGTTTTTCATCCGAAAATCGATTTTTTGGACTGTACCAAAAATGATTCAAAATGCCAATTGGATCATGCCTCATGTTGAATAACCACTTTTTAAACCCTCACAGTGACCAAAATTGCCATTTTTACAGAGTTTTGATTACTCAAAAGCTTCAATTTTGACCCGTTTTAGTCACAAAAATTACTTTAAACACACTTATTTTAGTTGAAAAAGTCATAATTCACATCCAACAGTCATTTAGAGTCAAAAGATTAAATGTTAAAATTTCATCATTATAGACCATTTTGGGAACGTTCGGCATGTCCGGAGTCATCGTTTTTCATCCGAAAATCGATTTTTTGGACTGTACCAAAAATGATTCAAAATGTCAATTGGATCGTGCCTCATGTTGAATAACCACTTTTTAAACCCTCACAGTGACCAAAATGGCCATTTTTACAGAGTTTTGCTTACTCAAAAGCTTCAATTTTGACCCGTTTCAGTTACAGAAATGACTTTAAACACACTTATTTTAGTTGAAAAAGTCATAATTCACATCCAACAGTCATTTAGAGTCAAAAGATTAAATGTTAAAATTTCATCATTATAGACCATTTTGGGAACGTTCGACATGTCCGGAGTCATCGTTTTTCATCCGAAAATCGATTTTTTGGACTGTACCAAAAATGATTCAAAATGTCAATTGGATCATGCCTCATGTTGAATAACCACTTTTTAAACCCTCACAGTGACCAAAATTGCCATTTTTACAGAGTTTTGCTTACTCAAAAGCTTCAATTTTGACCCGTTTCAGGCACAGAAATGACTTTAAACACACTTATTTTAGTTGAAAAAGTCATAATTCACATCCAACAGTCATTTAGAGTCAAAAGATTAAATGTTAAAATTTCATCATTATAGACCATTTTGGGAACGTTTGACATGTCCGGAGTCATCGTTTTTCATCCGAAAATTGATTTTTTGGACTGTACCAAAAATGATTCAAAATGTCAATTGGATCGTGCCTCATGTTGAATAACCACTTTTTAAACCCTCACAGTGACCAAAATGGCCATTTTTACAGAGTTTTGCTTACTCAAAAGCTTCAATTTTGACCCGTTTCAGTCACAGAAATGACTTTAAACACACTTATTTTAGTTGAAAAAGTCATAATTCACATCCAACAGTCATTTAGAGTCAAAAGATTAAATGTTAAAATTTCATCATTATAGACCATTTTGGGAACGTTCGACATGTCCGGAGTCATCGTTTTTCATCCGAAAATCGATTTTTTGGACTGTACCAAAAATGATTCAAAATGTCAATTGGATCATGCCTCATGTTGAATAACCACTTTTTAAACCCTCACAGTGACCAAAATTGCCATTTTTACAGAGTTTTGCTTACTCAAAAGCTTCAATTTGGACCCGTTTCAGGCACAGAAATGACTTTAAACACACTTATTTTAGTTGAAAAAGTCATAATTCACATCCAACAGTCATTTAGAGTCAAAAGATTAAATGTTAAAATTTCATCATTATAGACCATTTTGGGAACGTTCGACATGTCCGGAGTCATCGTTTTTCATCCGAAAATCGATTTTTTGGACTGTACCAAAAAGGATTCAAAATGTCAATTGGATCATGCCTCATGTTGAATAACCACTTTTTAAACCCTCACAGTGACCAAAATTGCCATTTTTACAGAGTTTTGCTTACTCAAAAGCTTCAATTTGGACCCGTTTCAGGCACAGAAATGACTTTAAACACACTTATTTTAGTTGAAAAAGTCATAATTCACATCCAACAGTCATTTAGAGTCAAAAGATTAAATGTTAAAATTTCATCATTATAGAACATTTTGGGAACGTTCGACATGTCCGGAGTCATCGTTTTTCATCCGAAAATCGATTTTTTGGACTGTACCAAAAATGATTCAAAATGTCAATTGGATCATGCCTCATGTTGAATAACCACTTTTTAAACCCTCACAGTGACCAAAATTGCCATTTTTACAGAGTTTTGCTTACTCAAAAGCTTCAATTTTGACCCGTTTCAGGCACAGAAATGACTTTAAACACACTTATTTTAGTTGAAAAAGTCATAATTCACATCCAACAGTCATTTAGAGTCAAAAGATTAAATATTAAAATTTCATCATTATAGACCATTTTGGGAACGTTCGACATGTCCGGAGTCATCGTTTTTCATCCGAAAATCGATTTTTTGAACTGTACCAAAAATGATTCAAAATGTCAATTGGATCATGCCTCATGTTGAATAACCACTTTTTAAACCCTCACAGTGACCAAAATTGCCATTTTTACAGAGTTTTGATTACTCAAAAGCTTCAATTTTGACCCGTTTCAGGCACAGAAATGACTTTAAACACACTTATTTTAGTTGAAAAAGTCATAATTCACATCCAACAGTCATTTAGAGTCAAAAGATTAAATGTTAAAATTTCATCATTATAGACCATTTTGGGAACGTTCGACATGTCCGGAGTCATCGTTTTTCATCCGAAAATTGATTTTTTGGACTGTACCAAAAATGATTCAAAATGTCAATTGGATCGTGCCTCATGTTGAATAACCACTTTTTAAACCCTCACAGTGACCAAAATGGCCATTTTTACAGAGTTTTGCTTACTCAAAAGCTTCAATTTTGACCCGTTTCAGGCACAGAAATGACTTTAAACACACTTATTTTAGTTGAAAAAGTCATAATTCACATCCAACAGTCATTTAGAGTCAAAAGATCAAATGTTAAAATTTCATCATTATAGACCATTTTGGGAACGTTCGACATGTCCGGAGTCATCGTTTTTCATCCGAAAATCGATTTTTTGGGACTGTACCAAAAATGATTCAAAATGTCAATTGGATCATGCCTCATGTTGAATAACCACTTTTTAAACCCTCACAGTGACCAAAATTGCCATTTTTACAGAGTTTTGATTACTCAAAAGCTTCAATTTTGACCCGTTTCAGTCACAAAAATTACTTTAAACACACTTATTTTAGTTGAAAAAGTCATAATTCACATCCAACAGTCATTTAGAGTCAAAAGATTAAATGTTAAAATTTCATCATTATAGACCATTTTGGGAACGTTCGACATGTCCGGAGTCATCGTTTTTCATCCGAAAATCAATTTTTTGGACTGTACCAAAAATGATTCAAAATGTCAATTGGATCATGCCTCATGTTGAATAACCACTTTTTAAACCCTCACAGTGACCAAAATTTCCATTTTTACAGAGTTTTGCTTACTCAAAAGCTTCAATTTTGACCCGTTTCAGTCACAGAAATGACTTTAAACACACTTATTTTAGTTGAAAAAGTCATAATTCACATCCAACAGTCATTTAGAGTCAAAAGATTAAATGTTAAAATTTCATCATTATAGACCATTTTGGGAACGTTCGACATGTCTGGAGTCATCGTTTTTCATCCGAAAATCGATTTTTTAGACTGTACCAAAAATGATTCAAAATGTCAATTGGATCATGCCTCATGTTGAATAACCACTTTTTAAACCCTCACAGTGACCAAAATTGCCATTTTTACAGAGTTTTGCTTACTCAAAAGCTTCAATTTTGACCCGTTTCAGGCACAGAAATGACTTTAAACACACTTATTTTAGTTGAAAAAGTCATAATGCACATCCAACAGTCATTTAGAGTCAAAAGATTAAATGTTAAAATTTCATCATTATAGACCATTTAGGGAACGTTCAACATGTCCGGAGTCATGGTTTTTCATCCGAAAATTGATTTTTTGGACTGTACCAAAAATGATTCAAAATGTCAATTGGATCATGCCTCATGTTGAATAACCACTTTTTAAACCCTCACAGTGACCAAAATGGCCATTTTTACAGAGATTTGCTTACTCAAAAGCTTCAATTTTGACCCGTTTCAGGCACAGAAATGACTTTAAACACACTTATTTTAGTTGAAAAAGTCATAATTCACATCCAACAGTCATTTAGAGTCAAAAGATTAAATGTTAAAATTTCATCATTATAGACCATTTTGGGAACGTTCGACATGTCCGGAGTCATCGTTTTTCATCCGAAAATCGATTTTTTGGACTGTACCAAAAATGATTCAAAATGTCAATTGGATCGTGCCTCATGTTGAATAACCACTTTTTAAACCCTCACAGTGACCAAAATTGCCATTTTTACAGAGTTTTGCTTACTCAAAAGCTTCAATTTTGACCCGTTTCAGTCACAGAAATGACTTTAAACACACTTATTTTAGTTGAAAAAGTCATAATTCACATCCAACAGTCATTTAGAGTCAAAAGATTAAATGTTAAAATTTCATCATTATAGACCATTTTGGGAACGTTCGACATGTCCGGAGTCATCGTTTTTCATCCGAAAATCGATTTTTTAGACTGTACCAAAAATGATTCAAAATGTCAATTGGATCATGCCTCATGTTGAATAACCACTTTTTAAACCCTCACAGTGACCAAAATTGCCATTTTTACAGAGTTTTGCTTACTCAAAAGCTTCAATTTTGACCCGTTTCAGGCACAGAAATGACTTTAAACACACTTATTTTAGTTGAAAAAGTCATAATTCACATCCAACAGTCATTTAGAGTCAAAAGATTAAATGTTAAAATTTCATCATTATAGACCATTTAGGGAACGTTTGACATGTCCGGAGTCATCGTTTTTCATCCGAAAATCGATTTTTTGGACTGTACCAAAAATGATTCAAAATGTCAATTGGATCATGCCTCATGTTGAATAACCACTTTTTAAACCCTCACAGTGACCAAAATGGCCATTTTTACAGAGATTTGCTTACTCAAAAGCTTCAATTTGGACCCGTTTCAGGCACAGAAATGACGTTAAACACACTTATTTTAGTTGAAAAAGTCATAATTCACATCCAACAGTCATTTAGAGTCAAAAGATTAAATGTTAAAATTTCATCATTATAGACCATTTTGGGAACGTTCGACATGTCCGGAGTCATCGTTTTTCATCCGAAAATCGATTTTTTGGACTGTACCAAAAATGATTCAAAATGTCAATTGGATCGTGCCTCATGTTGAATAACCACTTTTTAAACCCTCACAGTGACCAAAATGGCCATTTTTACAGAGTTTTGCTTACTCAAAAGCTTCAATTTTGACCCGTTTCAGTCACAGAAATGACTTTAAACACACTTATTTTAGTTGAAAAAGTCATAATTCACATCCAACAGTCATTTAGAGTCAAAAGATTAAATGTTAAAATTTCATCATTATAGACCATTTTGGGAACGTTCGACATGTCCGGAGTCATCGTTTTTCATCCGAAAATCGATTTTTTGGACTGTACCAAAAATGATTCAAAATGTCAATTGGATCATGCCTCATGTTGAATAACCACTTTTTAAACCCTCACAGTGACCAAAATTGCCATTTTTACAGAGTTTTGCTTACTCAAAAGCTTCAATTTTGACCCGTTTCAGGCACAGAAATGACTTTAAACACACTTATTTTAGTTGAAAAAGTCATAATTCACATCCAACAGTCATTTAGAGTCAAAAGATTAAATGTTAAAATTTCATCATTATAGACCATTTTGGGAACGTTCGACATGTCCGGAGTCATCGTTTTTCATCCGAAAATCGATTTTTTGAACTGTACCAAAAATGATTCAAAATGTCAATTGGATCATGCCTCATGTTGAATAACCACTTTTTAAACCCTCACAGTGACCAAAATTGCCATTTTTACAGAGTTTTGATTACTCAAAAGCTTCAATTTTGACCCGTTTCAGGCACAGAAATGACTTTAAACACACTTATTTTAGTTGAAAAAGTCATAATTCACATCCAACAGTCATTTAGAGTCAAAAGATTAAATGTTAAAATTTCATCATTATAGACCATTTTGGGAACGTTCGACATGTCCGGAGTCATCGTTTTTCATCCGAAAATTGATTTTTTGGACTGTACCAAAAATGATTCAAAATGTCAATTGGATCGTGCCTCATGTTGAATAACCACTTTTTAAACCCTCACAGTGACCAAAATGGCCATTTTTACAGAGTTTTGCTTACTCAAAAGCTTCAATTTTGACCCGTTTCAGGCACAGAAATGACTTTAAACACACTTATTTTAGTTGAAAAAGTCATAATTCACATCCAACAGTCATTTAGAGTCAAAAGATCAAATGTTAAAATTTCATCATTATAGACCATTTTGGGAACGTTCGACATGTCCGGAGTCATCGTTTTTCATCCGAAAATCGATTTTTTGGGACTGTACCAAAAATGATTCAAAATGTCAATTGGATCATGCCTCATGTTGAATAACCACTTTTTAAACCCTCACAGTGACCAAAATTGCCATTTTTACAGAGTTTTGCTTACTCAAAAGCTTCAATTTTGACCTGTTTCAGGCACAGAAATGACTTTTAACACACTTATTTTAGTTGAAAAAGTCATACTTCACATCCAACAGTCATTTAGAGTCAAAAGATTAAATGTTAAAATTTCATCATTATAGACCATTTTGGGAACGTTCAACATGTCCGGAGTCATGGTTTTTCATCCGAAAATTGATTTTTTGGACTGTACCAAAAATGATTCAAAATGTCAATTGGATCATGCCTCATGTTGAATAATCACTTTTTAAACCCTCACAGTGACCAAAATGGCCATTTTTACAGAGATTTGCTTACTCAAAAGCTTCAATTTTGACCCGTTTCAGGCACAGAAATGACTTTAAACACACTTATTTTAGTTGAAAAAGTCATAATTCACATCCATAAGTCATTTAGAGTCAAAAGATTAAATGTTAAAATTTCATCATTATAGACCATTTTGGGAACGTTCGACATGTCCGGAGTCATCGTTTTTCATCCGAAAATCGATTTTTTGGACTGTACCAAAAATGATTCAAAATGTCAATTGGATCATGCCTCATGTTGAATAACCACTTTTTAAACCCTCACAGTGACCAAAATTGCCATTTTTACAGAGTTTTGCTTACTCAAAAGCTTCAATTTTGACCCGTTTCAGGCACAGAAATGACTTTAAACACACTTATTTTAGTTGAAAAAGTCATAATTCACATCCAACAGTCATTTAGAGTCAAAAGATTAAATATTAAAATTTCATCATTATAGACCATTTTGGGAACATTCGACATGTCCGGAGTCATCGTTTTTCATCCGAAAATCGATTTTTTGGACTGTACCAAAAATGATTCAAAATGTCAATTGGATCATGCCTCATGTTGAATAACCACTTTTTAAACCCTCACAGTGACCAAAATTGCCATTTTTACAGAGTTTTGATTACTCAAAAGCTTCAATTTTGACCCGTTTCAGTCACAAAAATTACTTTAAACACACTTATTTTAGTTGAAAAAGTCATAATTCACATCCAACAGTCATTTAGAGTCAAAAGATTAAATGTTAAAATTTCATCATTATAGACCATTTTGGGAACGTTCGACATGTCCGGAGTCATCGTTTTTCATCCGAAAATCGATTTTTTGGACTGTACCAAAAATGATTCAAAATGTCAATTGGATCGTGCCTCATGTTGAATAACCACTTTTTAAACCCTCACAGTGACCAAAATTGCCATTTTTACAGAGTTTTGCTTACTCAAAAGCTTCAATTTTGACCCGTTTCAGTCACAGAAATGACTTTAAACACACTTATTTTAGTTGAAAAAGTCATAATTCACATCCAACAGTCATTTAGAGTCAAAAGATTAAATGTTAAAATTTCATCATTATAGACCATTTTGGGAACGTTCGACATGTCTGGAGTCATCGTTTTTCATCCGAAAATCGATTTTTTAGACTGTACCAAAAATGATTCAAAATGTCAATTGGATCATGCCTCATGTTGAATAACCACTTTTTAAACCCTCACAGTGACCAAAATTGCCATTTTTACAGAGTTTTGCTTACTCAAAAGCTTCAATTTTGACCCGTTTCAGGCACAGAAATGACTTTAAACACACTTATTTTAGTTGAAAAAGTCATAATGCACATCCAACAGTCATTTAGAGTCAAAAGATTAAATGTTAAAATTTCATCATTATAGACCATTTAGGGAACGTTCAACATGTCCGGAGTCATGGTTTTTCATCCGAAAATTGATTTTTTGGACTGTACCAAAAATGATTCAAAATGTCAATTGGATCATGCCTCATGTTGAATAACCACTTTTTAAACCCTCACAGTGACCAAAATGGCCATTTTTACAGAGATTTGCTTACTCAAAAGCTTCAATTTTGACCCGTTTCAGGCACAGAAATGACTTTAAACACACTTATTTTAGTTGAAAAAGTCATAATTCACATCCATAAGTCATTTAGAGTCAAAAGATTAAATGTTAAAATTTCATCATTAAAGACCATTTTGGGAACGTTCGACATGTCCGGAGTCATCGTTTTTCATCCGAAAATCGATTTTTTGGACTGTACCAAAAATTATTCAAAATGTCAATTGGATCGTGCCTCATGTTGAATAACCACTTTTTAAACCCTCACAGTGACCAAAATGGCCATTTTTACAAAGTTTTGCTTACTCAAAAGCTTCAATTTTGACCCGTTTCAGTCACAGAAATGACTTTAAACACACTTATTTTAGTTGAAAAAGTCATAATTCACATCCAACAGTCATTTAGAGTCAAAAGATTAAATGTTAAAATTTCATCATTATAGACGATTTTGGGAACGTTCGACATGTCCGGAGTCATCGTTTTTCATCCGAAAATCGATTTTTTGGACTGTACCAAAAATGATTCAAAATGCCAATTGGATCATGCCTCATGTTGAATAACCACTTTTTAAACCCTCACAGTGACCAAAATTGCCATTTTTACAGAGTTTTGATTACTCAAAAGCTTCAATTTTGACCCGTTTTAGTCACAAAAATTACTTTAAACACACTTATTTTAGTTGAAAAAGTCATAATTCACATCCAACAGTCATTTAGAGTCAAAAGATTAAATGTTAAAATTTCATCATTATAGACCATTTTGGGAACGTTCGGCATGTCCGGAGTCATCGTTTTTCATCCGAAAATCGATTTTTTGGACTGTACCAAAAATGATTCAAAATGTCAATTGGATCGTGCCTCATGTTGAATAACCACTTTTTAAACCCTCACAGTGACCAAAATGGCCATTTTTACAGAGTTTTGCTTACTCAAAAGCTTCAATTTTGACCCGTTTCAGTTACAGAAATGACTTTAAACACACTTATTTTAGTTGAAAAAGTCATAATTCACATCCAACAGTCATTTAGAGTCAAAAGATTAAATGTTAAAATTTCATCATTATAGACCATTTTGGGAACGTTCGACATGTCCGGAGTCATCGTTTTTCATCCGAAAATCGATTTTTTGGACTGTACCAAAAATGATTCAAAATGTCAATTGGATCATGCCTCATGTTGAATAACCACTTTTTAAACCCTCACAGTGACCAAAATTGCCATTTTTACAGAGTTTTGCTTACTCAAAAGCTTCAATTTTGACCCGTTTCAGGCACAGAAATGACTTTAAACACACTTATTTTAGTTGAAAAAGTCATAATTCACATCCAACAGTCATTTAGAGTCAAAAGATTAAATGTTAAAATTTCATCATTATAGACCATTTTGGGAACGTTTGACATGTCCGGAGTCATCGTTTTTCATCCGAAAATTGATTTTTTGGACTGTACCAAAAATGATTCAAAATGTCAATTGGATCGTGCCTCATGTTGAATAACCACTTTTTAAACCCTCACAGTGACCAAAATGGCCATTTTTACAGAGTTTTGCTTACTCAAAAGCTTCAATTTTGACCCGTTTCAGTCACAGAAATGACTTTAAACACACTTATTTTAGTTGAAAAAGTCATAATTCACATCCAACAGTCATTTAGAGTCAAAAGATTAAATGTTAAAATTTCATCATTATAGACCATTTTGGGAACGTTCGACATGTCCGGAGTCATCGTTTTTCATCCGAAAATCGATTTTTTGGACTGTACCAAAAATGATTCAAAATGTCAATTGGATCATGCCTCATGTTGAATAACCACTTTTTAAACCCTCACAGTGACCAAAATTGCCATTTTTACAGAGTTTTGCTTACTCAAAAGCTTCAATTTGGACCCGTTTCAGGCACAGAAATGACTTTAAACACACTTATTTTAGTTGAAAAAGTCATAATTCACATCCAACAGTCATTTAGAGTCAAAAGATTAAATGTTAAAATTTCATCATTATAGACCATTTTGGGAACGTTCGACATGTCCGGAGTCATCGTTTTTCATCCGAAAATCGATTTTTTGGACTGTACCAAAAAGGATTCAAAATGTCAATTGGATCATGCCTCATGTTGAATAACCACTTTTTAAACCCTCACAGTGACCAAAATTGCCATTTTTACAGAGTTTTGCTTACTCAAAAGCTTCAATTTGGACCCGTTTCAGGCACAGAAATGACTTTAAACACACTTATTTTAGTTGAAAAAGTCATAATTCACATCCAACAGTCATTTAGAGTCAAAAGATTAAATGTTAAAATTTCATCATTATAGAACATTTTGGGAACGTTCGACATGTCCGGAGTCATCGTTTTTCATCCGAAAATCGATTTTTTGGACTGTACCAAAAATGATTCAAAATGTCAATTGGATCATGCCTCATGTTGAATAACCACTTTTTAAACCCTCACAGTGACCAAAATTGCCATTTTTACAGAGTTTTGCTTACTCAAAAGCTTCAATTTTGACCCGTTTCAGGCACAGAAATGACTTTAAACACACTTATTTTAGTTGAAAAAGTCATAATTCACATCCAACAGTCATTTAGAGTCAAAAGATTAAATATTAAAATTTCATCATTATAGACCATTTTGGGAACGTTCGACATGTCCGGAGTCATCGTTTTTCATCCGAAAATCGATTTTTTGAACTGTACCAAAAATGATTCAAAATGTCAATTGGATCATGCCTCATGTTGAATAACCACTTTTTAAACCCTCACAGTGACCAAAATTGCCATTTTTACAGAGTTTTGATTACTCAAAAGCTTCAATTTTGACCCGTTTCAGGCACAGAAATGACTTTAAACACACTTATTTTAGTTGAAAAAGTCATAATTCACATCCAACAGTCATTTAGAGTCAAAAGATTAAATGTTAAAATTTCATCATTATAGACCATTTTGGGAACGTTCGACATGTCCGGAGTCATCGTTTTTCATCCGAAAATTGATTTTTTGGACTGTACCAAAAATGATTCAAAATGTCAATTGGATCGTGCCTCATGTTGAATAACCACTTTTTAAACCCTCACAGTGACCAAAATGGCCATTTTTACAGAGTTTTGCTTACTCAAAAGCTTCAATTTTGACCCGTTTCAGGCACAGAAATGACTTTAAACACACTTATTTTAGTTGAAAAAGTCATAATTCACATCCAACAGTCATTTAGAGTCAAAAGATCAAATGTTAAAATTTCATCATTATAGACCATTTTGGGAACGTTCGACATGTCCGGAGTCATCGTTTTTCATCCGAAAATCGATTTTTTGGGACTGTACCAAAAATGATTCAAAATGTCAATTGGATCATGCCTCATGTTGAATAACCACTTTTTAAACCCTCACAGTGACCAAAATTGCCATTTTTACAGAGTTTTGCTTACTCAAAAGCTTCAATTTTGACCTGTTTCAGGCACAGAAATGACTTTTAACACACTTATTTTAGTTGAAAAAGTCATACTTCACATCCAACAGTCATTTAGAGTCAAAAGATTAAATGTTAAAATTTCATCATTATAGACCATTTTGGGAACGTTCGACATGTCCGGAGTCATAGCTTTTCATCCGAAAATCGATTTTTTGGACTGTACCAAAAATGATTCAAAATGTCAATTGGATCATGCCTCATGTTGAATAACCACTTTTTAAACCCTCACAGTGACCAAAATTTCCATTTTTACAGAGTTTTGATTACTCAAAAGCTTCAATTTTGACCCGTTTCAGTCACAAAAATTACTTTAAACACACTTATTTTAGTTGAAAAAGTCATAATTCACATCCAACAGTCATTTAAAGTCAAAAGATTAAATGTTAAAATTTCATCATTATAGACCATTTTGGGAACGTTCGACATGTCCGGAGTCATGGTTTTTCATCCGAAAATTGATTTTTTGGACTGTACCAAAAATGATTCAAAATGTCAATTGGATCATGCCTCATGTTGAATAACCACTTTTTAAACCCTCACAGTGACCAAAATTGCCATTTTTACAGAGTTTTGCTTACTCAAAAGCTTCAATTTTGACCCGTTTCAGGCACAGAAATGACTTTAAACACACTTATTTTAGTTGAAAAAGTCATAATTCACATCCAACAGTCATTTAGAGTCAAAAGATTAAATATTAAAATTTCATCATTATAGACCATTTTGGGAACATTCGACATGTCCGGAGTCATCGTTTTTCATCCGAAAATCGATTTTTTGGACTGTACCAAAAATGATTCAAAATGTCAATTGGATCATGCCTCATGTTGAATAACCACTTTTTAAACCCTCACAGTGACCAAAATTGCCATTTTTACAGAGTTTTGATTACTCAAAAGCTTCAATTTTGACCCGTTTCAGTCACAAAAATTACTTTAAACACACTTATTTTAGTTGAAAAAGTCATAATTCACATCCAACAGTCATTTAGAGTCAAAAGATTAAATGTTAAAATTTCATCATTATAGACCATTTTGGGAACGTTCGACATGTCCGGAGTCATCGTTTTTCATCCGAAAATCGATTTTTTGGACTGTACCAAAAATGATTCAAAATGTCAATTGGATCGTGCCTCATGTTGAATAACCACTTTTTAAACCCTCACAGTGACCAAAATTGCCATTTTTACAGAGTTTTGCTTACTCAAAAGCTTCAATTTTGACCCGTTTCAGTCACAGAAATGACTTTAAACACACTTATTTTAGTTGAAAAAGTCATAATTCACATCCAACAGTCATTTAGAGTCAAAAGATTAAATGTTAAAATTTCATCATTATAGACCATTTTGGGAACGTTCGACATGTCTGGAGTCATCGTTTTTCATCCGAAAATCGATTTTTTAGACTGTACCAAAAATGATTCAAAATGTCAATTGGATCATGCCTCATGTTGAATAACCACTTTTTAAACCCTCACAGTGACCAAAATTGCCATTTTTACAGAGTTTTGCTTACTCAAAAGCTTCAATTTTGACCCGTTTCAGGCACAGAAATGACTTTAAACACACTTATTTTAGTTGAAAAAGTCATAATGCACATCCAACAGTCATTTAGAGTCAAAAGATTAAATGTTAAAATTTCATCATTATAGACCATTTAGGGAACGTTCAACATGTCCGGAGTCATGGTTTTTCATCCGAAAATTGATTTTTTGGACTGTACCAAAAATGATTCAAAATGTCAATTGGATCATGCCTCATGTTGAATAACCACTTTTTAAACCCTCACAGTGACCAAAATGGCCATTTTTACAGAGATTTGCTTACTCAAAAGCTTCAATTTTGACCCGTTTCAGGCACAGAAATGACTTTAAACACACTTATTTTAGTTGAAAAAGTCATAATTCACATCCATAAGTCATTTAGAGTCAAAAGATTAAATGTTAAAATTTCATCATTAAAGACCATTTTGGGAACGTTCGACATGTCCGGAGTCATCGTTTTTCATCCGAAAATCGATTTTTTGGACTGTACCAAAAATTATTCAAAATGTCAATTGGATCGTGCCTCATGTTGAATAACCACTTTTTAAACCCTCACAGTGACCAAAATGGCCATTTTTACAAAGTTTTGCTTACTCAAAAGCTTCAATTTTGACCCGTTTCAGTCACAGAAATGACTTTAAACACACTTATTTTAGTTGAAAAAGTCATAATTCACATCCAACAGTCATTTAGAGTCAAAAGATTAAATGTTAAAATTTCATCATTATAGACCATTTTGGGAACGTTCGACATGTCCGGAGTCATCGTTTTTCATCCGAAAATCGATTTTTTGGACTGTACCAAAAATGATTCAAAATGCCAATTGGATCATGCCTCATGTTGAATAACCACTTTTTAAACCCTCACAGTGACCAAAATTGCCATTTTTACAGAGTTTTGATTACTCAAAAGCTTCAATTTTGACCCGTTTTAGTCACAAAAATTACTTTAAACACACTTATTTTAGTTGAAAAAGTCATAATTCACATCCAACAGTCATTTAGAGTCAAAAGATTAAATGTTAAAATTTCATCATTATAGACCATTTTGGGAACGTTCGGCATGTCCGGAGTCATCGTTTTTCATCCGAAAATCGATTTTTTGGACTGTACCAAAAATGATTCAAAATGTCAATTGGATCGTGCCTCATGTTGAATAACCACTTTTTAAACCCTCACAGTGACCAAAATGGCCATTTTTACAGAGTTTTGCTTACTCAAAAGCTTCAATTTTGACCCGTTTCAGTTACAGAAATGACTTTAAACACACTTATTTTAGTTGAAAAAGTCATAATTCACATCCAACAGTCATTTAGAGTCAAAAGATTAAATGTTAAAATTTCATCATTATAGACCATTTTGGGAACGTTCGACATGTCCGGAGTCATCGTTTTTCATCCGAAAATCGATTTTTTGGACTGTACCAAAAATGATTCAAAATGTCAATTGGATCATGCCTCATGTTGAATAACCACTTTTTAAACCCTCACAGTGACCAAAATTGCCATTTTTACAGAGTTTTGCTTACTCAAAAGCTTCAATTTTGACCCGTTTCAGGCACAGAAATGACTTTAAACACACTTATTTTAGTTGAAAAAGTCATAATTCACATCCAACAGTCATTTAGAGTCAAAAGATTAAATGTTAAAATTTCATCATTATAGACCATTTTGGGAACGTTTGACATGTCCGGAGTCATCGTTTTTCATCCGAAAATTGATTTTTTGGACTGTACCAAAAATGATTCAAAATGTCAATTGGATCGTGCCTCATGTTGAATAACCACTTTTTAAACCCTCACAGTGACCAAAATCGCCATTTTTACAGAGTTTTGCTTACTCAAAAGCTTCAATTTTGACCCGTTTCAGTCACAGAAATGACTTTAAACACACTTATTTTAGTTGAAAAAGTCATAATTCACATCCAACAGTCATTTAGAGTCAAAAGATTAAATGTTAAAATTTCATCATTATAGACCATTTTGGGAACGTTCGACATGTCCGGAGTCATCGTTTTTCATCCGAAAATCGATTTTTTGGACTGTACCAAAAATGATTCAAAATGTCAATTGGATCATGCCTCATGTTGAATAACCACTTTTTAAACCCTCACAGTGACCAAAATTGCCATTTTTACAGAGTTTTGCTTACTCAAAAGCTTCAATTTGGACCCGTTTCAGGCACAGAAATGACGTTAAACACACTTATTTTAGTTGAAAAAGTCATAATTCACATCCAACAGTCATTTAGAGTCAAAAGATTAAATGTTAAAATTTCATCATTATAGACCATTTTGGGAACGTTCGACATGTCCGGAGTCATCGTTTTTCATCCGAAAATCGATTTTTTGGACTGTACCAAAAATGATTCAAAATGTCAATTGGATCATGCCTCATGTTGAATAACCACTTTTTAAACCCTCACAGTGACCAAAATTGCCATTTTTACAGAGTTTTGCTTACTCAAAAGCTTCAATTTGGACCCGTTTCAGGCACAGAAATGACTTTAAACACACTTATTTTAGTTGAAAAAGTCATAATTCACATCCAACAGTCATTTAGAGTCAAAAGATTAAATGTTAAAATTTCATCATTATAGACCATTTTGGGAACGTTCGACATGTCCGGAGTCATCGTTTTTCATCCGAAAATCGATTTTTTGGACTGTACCAAAAATGATTCAAAATGTCAATTGGATCATGCCTCATGTTGAATAACCACTTTTTAAACCCTCACAGTGACCAAAATTGCCATTTTTACAGAGTTTTGCTTACTCAAAAGCTTCAATTTTGACCCGTTTCAGGCACAGAAATGACTTTAAACACACTTATTTTAGTTGAAAAAGTCATAATTCACATCCAACAGTCATTTAGAGTCAAAAGATTAAATATTAAAATTTCATCATTATAGACCATTTTGGGAACGTTCGACATGTCCGGAGTCATCGTTTTTCATCCGAAAATCGATTTTTTGAACTGTACCAAAAATGATTCAAAATGTCAATTGGATCATGCCTCATGTTGAATAACCACTTTTTAAACCCTCACAGTGACCAAAATTGCCATTTTTACAGAGTTTTGATTACTCAAAAGCTTCAATTTTGACCCGTTTCAGGCACAGAAATGACTTTAAACACACTTATTTTAGTTGAAAAAGTCATAATTCACATCCAACAGTCATTTAGAGTCAAAAGATTAAATGTTAAAATTTCATCATTATAGACCATTTTGGGAACGTTCGACATGTCCGGAGTCATCGTTTTTCATCCGAAAATTGATTTTTTGGACTGTACCAAAAATGATTCAAAATGTCAATTGGATCGTGCCTCATGTTGAATAACCACTTTTTAAACCCTCACAGTGACCAAAATGGCCATTTTTACAGAGTTTTGCTTACTCAAAAGCTTCAATTTTGACCCGTTTCAGGCACAGAAATGACTTTAAACACACTTATTTTAGTTGAAAAAGTCATAATTCACATCCAACAGTCATTTAGAGTCAAAAGATCAAATGTTAAAATTTCATCATTATAGACCATTTTGGGAACGTTCGACATGTCCGGAGTCATCGTTTTTCATCCGAAAATCGATTTTTTGGGACTGTACCAAAAATGATTCAAAATGTCAATTGGATCATGCCTCATGTTGAATAACCACTTTTTAAACCCTCACAGTGACCAAAATTGCCATTTTTACAGAGTTTTGCTTACTCAAAAGCTTCAATTTTGACCTGTTTCAGGCACAGAAATGACTTTTAACACACTTATTTTAGTTGAAAAAGTCATACTTCACATCCAACAGTCATTTAGAGTCAAAAGATTAAATGTTAAAATTTCATCATTATAGACCATTTTGGGAACGTTCGACATGTCCGGAGTCATAGCTTTTCATCCGAAAATCGATTTTTTGGACTGTACCAAAAATGATTCAAAATGTCAATTGGATCATGCCTCATGTTGAATAACCACTTTTTAAACCCTCACAGTGACCAAAATTTCCATTTTTACAGAGTTTTGATTACTCAAAAGCTTCAATTTTGACCCGTTTCAGTCACAAAAATTACTTTAAACACACTTATTTTAGTTGAAAAAGTCATAATTCACATCCAACAGTCATTTAAAGTCAAAAGATTAAATGTTAAAATTTCATCATTATAGACCATTTTGGGAACGTTCGACATGTCCGGAGTCATGGTTTTTCATCCGAAAATTGATTTTTTGGACTGTACCAAAAATGATTCAAAATGTCAATTGGATCATGCCTCATGTTGAATAACCACTTTTTAAACCCTCACAGTGTCCAAAATTGCCATTTTTACAGAGTTTTGCTTACTAAAAGCTTCAATTTTGACCCGTTTCAGGCACAGAAATGACTTTAAACACACTTATTTTAGTTGAAAAAGTCATAATTCACATCCAACAGTCATTTAGAGTCAAAAGATTAAATGTTAAAATTTCATCATTATAGACCATTTTGGGAACGTTCAACATGTCCGGAGTCATCGTTTTTCATCCGAAAATCGATTTTTTGGACTGTACCAAAAATGATTCAAAATGTCAATTGGATCATGCCTCATGTTGAATAACCACTTTTTAAACCCTCACAGTGACCAAAATTGCCATTTTTACAGAGTTTTGCTTACTCAAAAGCTTCAATTTTGACCCGTTTCAGGCACAGAAATGACTTTAAACACACTTATTTTAGTTGAAAAAGTCATAATTCACATCCAACAGTCATTTAGAGTCAAAAGATTAAATATTAAAATTTCATCATTATAGACCATTTTGGGAACGTTCGACATGTCCGGAGTCATCGTTTTTCATCCGAAAATCGATTTTTTGGACTGTACCAAAAATGATTCAAAATGTCAATTGGATCATGCCTCATGTTGAATAACCACTTTTTAAACCCTCACAGTGACCAAAATTGCCATTTTTACAGAGTTTTGATTACTCAAAAGCTTCAATTTTGACCCGTTTCAGTCACAAAAATTACTTTAAACACACTTATTTTAGTTGAAAAAGTCATAATTCACATCCAACAGTCATTTAGAGTCAAAAGATTAAATGTTAAAATTTCATCATTATAGACCATTTTGGGAACGTTCGACATGTCCGGAGTCATCGTTTTTCATCCGAAAATCGATTTTTTGGACTGTACCAAAAATGATTCAAAATGTCAATTGGATCGTGCCTCATGTTGAATAACCACTTTTTAAACCCTCACAGTGACCAAAATTGCCATTTTTACAGAGTTTTGCTTACTCAAAAGCTTCAATTTTGACCCGTTTCAGGCACAGAAATGACTTTAAACACACTTATTTTAGTTGAAAAAGTCATAATGCACATCCAACAGTCATTTAGAGTCAAAAGATTAAATGTTAAAATTTCATCATTATAGACCATTTTGGGAACGTTCAACATGTCCGGAGTCATGGTTTTTCATCCGAAAATTGATTTTTTGGACTGTACCAAAAATGATTCAAAATGTCAATTGGATCATGCCTCATGTTGAATAACCACTTTTTAAACCCTCACAGTGACCAAAATGGCCATTTTTACAGAGATTTGCTTACTCAAAAGCTTCAATTTTGACCCGTTTCAGGCACAGAAATGACTTTAAACACACTTATTTTAGTTGAAAAAGTCATAATTCACATCCATAAGTCATTTAGAGTCAAAAGATTAAATGTTAAAATTTCATCATTAAAGACCATTTTGGGAACGTTCGACATGTCCGGAGTCATCGTTTTTCATCCGAAAATCGATTTTTTGGACTGTACCAAAAATTATTCAAAATGTCAATTGGATCGTGCCTCATGTTGAATAACCACTTTTTAAACCCTCACAGTGACCAAAATGGCCATTTTTACAAAGTTTTGCTTACTCAAAAGCTTCAATTTTGACCCGTTTCAGTCACAGAAATGACTTTAAACACACTTATTTTAGTTGAAAAAGTCATAATTCACATCCAACAGTCATTTAGAGTCAAAAGATTAAATGTTAAAATTTCATCATTATAGACCATTTTGGGAACGTTCGACATGTCCGGAGTCATCGTTTTTCATCCGAAAATCGATTTTTTGGACTGTACCAAAAATGATTCAAAATGCCAATTGGATCATGCCTCATGTTGAATAACCACTTTTTAAACCCTCACAGTGACCAAAATTGCCATTTTTACAGAGTTTTGATTACTCAAAAGCTTCAATTTTGACCCGTTTCAGTCACAAAAATTACTTTAAACACACTTATTTTAGTTGAAAAAGTCATAATTCACATCCAACAGTCATTTAGAGTCAAAAGATTAAATGTTAAAATTTCATCATTATAGACCATTTTGGGAACGTTCGGCATGTCCGGAGTCATCGTTTTTCATCCGAAAATTGATTTTTTGGACTGTACCAAAAATGATTCAAAATGTCAATTGGATCGTGCCTCATGTTGAATAACCACTTTTTAAACCCTCACAGTGACCAAAATGGCCATTTTTACAGAGTTTTGCTTACTCAAAAGCTTCAATTTTGACCCGTTTCAGTCACAGAAATGACTTTAAACACACTTATTTTAGTTGAAAAAGTCATAATTCACATCCAACAGTCATTTAAAGTCAAAAGATTAAATGTTAAAATTTCATCATTATAGACCATTTTGGGAACGTTCGACATGTCCGGAGTCATCGTTTTTCATCCGAAAATCGATTTTTTGGACTGTACCAAAAATGATTCAAAATGTCAATTGGATCATGCCTCATGTTGAATAACCACTTTTTAAACCCTCACAGTGACCAAAATTGCCATTTTTACAGAGTTTTGCTTACTCAAAAGCTTCAATTTTGACCCGTTTCAGGCACAGAAATGACTTTAAACACACTTATTTTAGTTGAAAAAGTCATAATTCACATCCAACAGTCATTTAGAGTCAAAAGATTAAATGTTAAAATTTCATCATTATAGACCATTTTGGGAACGTTCGACATGTCCGGAGTCATCGTTTTTCATCCGAAAATCGATTTTTTGGACTGTACCAAAAATGATTCAAAATGTCAATTGGATCATGCCTCATGTTGAATAACCACTTTTTAAACCCTCACAGTGACCAAAATTGCCATTTTTACAGAGTTTTGCTTACTGAAAAGCTTCAATTTGGACCCGTTTCAGGCACAGAAATGACTTTAAACACACTTATTTTAGTTGAAAAAGTCATAATTCACATCCAACAGTCATTTAGAGTCAAAAGATTAAATGTTAAAATTTCATCATTATAGACCATTTTGGGAACGTTCGACATGTCCGGAGTCATCGTTTTTCATCCGAAAATCGATTTTTTGGACTGTACCAAAAATGATTCAAAATGTCAATTGGATCATGCCTCATGTTGAATAACCACTTTTTAAACCCTCACAGTGACCAAAATTGCCATTTTTACAGAGTTTTGCTTACTCAAAAGCTTCAATTTTGACCCGTTTCAGGCACAGAAATGACTTTAAACACACTTATTTTAGTTGAAAAAGTCATAATTCACATCCAACAGTCATTTAGAGTCAAAAGATTAAATATTAAAATTTCATCATTATAGACCATTTTGGGAACGTTCGACATGTCCGGAGTCATCGTTTTTCATCCGAAAATCGATTTTTTGAACTGTACCAAAAATGATTCAAAATGTCAATTGGATCATGCCTCATGTTGAATAACCACTTTTTAAACCCTCACAGTGACCAAAATTGCCATTTTTACAGAGTTTTGATTACTCAAAAGCTTCAATTTTGACCCGTTTCAGGCACAGAAATGACTTTAAACACACTTATTTTAGTTGAAAAAGTCATAATTCACATCCAACAGTCATTTAGAGTCAAAAGATTAAATGTTAAAATTTCATCATTATAGACCATTTTGGGAACGTTCGACATGTCCGGAGTCATCGTTTTTCATCCGAAAATTGATTTTTTGGACTGTACCAAAAATGATTCAAAATGTCAATTGGATCGTGCCTCATGTTGAATAACCACTTTTTAAACCCTCACAGTGACCAAAATGGCCATTTTTACAGAGTTTTGCTTACTCAAAAGCTTCAATTTTGACCCGTTTCAGGCACAGAAATGACTTTAAACACACTTATTTTAGTTGAAAAAGTCATAATTCACATCCAACAGTCATTTAGAGTCAAAAGATCAAATGTTAAAATTTCATCATTATAGACCATTTTGGGAACGTTCGACATGTCCGGAGTCATCGTTTTTCATCCGAAAATCGATTTTTTTGGACTGTACCAAAAATGATTCAAAATGTCAATTGGATCATGCCTCATGTTGAATAACCACTTTTTAAACCCTCACAGTGACCAAAATTGCCATTTTTACAGAGTTTTGCTTACTCAAAAGCTTCAATTTTGACCCGTTTCAGGCACAGAAATGACTTTAAACACACTTATTTTAGTTGAAAAAGTCATACTTCACATCCAACAGTCATTTAGAGTCAAAAGATTAAATGTTAAAATTTCATCATTATAGACCATTTTGGGAACGTTCGACATGTCCGGAGTCATAGCTTTTCATCCGAAAATCGATTTTTTGGACTGTACCAAAAATGATTCAAAATGTCAATTGGATCATGCCTCATGTTGAATAACCACTTTTTAAACCCTCACAGTGACCAAAATTTCCATTTTTACAGAGTTTTGATTACTCAAAAGCTTCAATTTTGACCCGTTTCAGTCACAAAAATTACTTTAAACACACTTATTTTAGTTGAAAAAGTCATAATTCACATCCAACAGTCATTTAAAGTCAAAAGATTAAATGTTAAAATTTCATCATTATAGACCATTTTGGGAACGTTCGACATGTCCGGAGTCATGGTTTTTCATCCGAAAATTGATTTTTTGGACTGTACCAAAAATGATTCAAAATGTCAATTGGATCGTGCCTCATGTTGAATAACCACTTTTTAAACCCTCACAGTGACCAAAATGGCCATTTTTACAAAGTTTTGCTTACTCAAAAGCTTCAATTTTGACCCGTTTCAGTCACAGAAATGACTTTAAACACACTTATTTTAGTTGAAAAAGTCATAATTCACATCCAACAGTCATTTAGAGTCAAAAGATTAAATGTTAAAATTTCATCATTATAGACCATTTTGGGAACGTTCGACATGTCCGGAGTCATCGTTTTTCATCCGAAAATCGATTTTTTGGACTGTACCAAAAATGATTCAAAATGTCAATTGGATCATGCCTCATGTTGAACAACCACTTTTTAAACCCTCACAGTGACCAAAATGGCCATTTTTACAGAGTTTTGCTTACTCAAAAGCTTCAATTTTGACCCGTTTCAGGCACAGAAATGACTTTAAACACACTTATTTTAGTTGAAAAAGTCATAATTCACATCCAACAGTCATTTAGAGTCAAAAGATTAAATATTAAAATTTCATCATTATAGACCATTTTGGGAACGTTTGACATGTCCGGAGTCATCGTTTTTCATCCGAAAATTGATTTTTTGGACTGTACCAAAAATGATTCAAAATGTCAATTGGATCGTGCCTCATGTTGAATAACCACTTTTTAAACCCTCACAGTGACCAAAATTGCCATTTTTACAGAGTTTTGATTACTCAAAAGCTTCAATTTTGACCCGTTTCAGTCACAAAAATTACTTTAAACACACTTATTTTAGTTGAAAAAGTCATAATTCACATCCAACAGTCATTTAAAGTCAAAAGATTAAATGTTAAAATTTCATCATTATAGACCATTTTGGGAACGTTCGACATGTCCGGAGTCATCGTTTTTCATCCGAAAATCGATTTTTTGGACTGTACCAAAAATGATTCAAAATGTCAATTGGATCGTGCCTCATGTTGAATAACCACTTTTTAAACCCTCACAGTGACCAAAATTGCCATTTTTACAGAGTTTTGCTTACTCAAAAGCTTCAATTTTGACCCGTTTCAGTCACAGAAATGACTTTAAACACACTTATTTTAGTTGAAAAAGTCATAATTCACATCTAACAGTCATTTAGAGTCAAAAGATTAAATGTTAAAATTTCATCATTATAGACCATTTTGGGAACGTTCGACATGTCCGGAGTCATCGTTTTTCATCCGAAAATCGATTTTTTGGACTGTACCAAAAATGATTCAAAATGTCAATTGGATCATGCCTCATGTTGAATAACCACTTTTTAAACCCTCACAGTGACCAAAATGGCCATTTTTACAAAGTTTTGCTTACTCAAAAGCTTCAATTTTGACCCGTTTCAGTCACAGAAATGACTTTAAACACACTTATTTTAGTTGAAAAAGTCATAATTCACATCCAACAGTCATTTAGAGTCAAAAGATTAAATGTTAAAATTTCATCATTATAGACCATTTTGGGAACGTTCGACATGTCCGGAGTCATCGTTTTTCATCCGAAAATCGATTTTTTGGACTGTACCAAAAATGATTCAAAATGTCAATTGGATCGTGCCTCATGTTGAATAACCACTTTTTAAACCCTCACAGTGACCAAAATTGCCATTTTTACAGAGTTTTGCTTACTCAAAAGCTTCAATTTTGACCCGTTTCAGTCACAGAAATGACTTTAAACACACTTATTTTAGTTGAAAAAGTCATAATTCACATCTAACAGTCATTTAGAGTCAAAAGATTAAATGTTAAAATTTCATCATTATAGACCATTTTGGGAACGTTCGACATGTCCGGAGTCATCGTTTTTCATCCGAAAATCGATTTTTTGGACTGTACCAAAAATGATTCAAAATGTCAATTGGATCATGCCTCATGTTGAATAACCACTTTTTAAACCCTCACAGTGACCAAAATGGCCATTTTTACAAAGTTTTGCTTACTCAAAAGCTTCAATTTTGACCCGTTTCAGTCACAGAAATGACTTTAAACACACTTATTTTAGTTGAAAAAGTCATAATTCACATCCAACAGTCATTTAGAGTCAAAAGATTAAATGTTAAAATTTCATCATTATAGACCATTTTGGGAACGTTCGACATGTCCGGAGTCATCGTTTTTCATCCGAAAATCGATTTTTTGGACTGTACCAAAAATGATTCAAAATGCCAATTGGATCATGCCTCATGTTGAATAACCACTTTTTAAACCCTCACAGTGACCAAAATTGCCATTTTTACAGAGTTTTGATTACTCAAAAGCTTCAATTTTGACCCGTTTCAGTCACAAAAATTACTTTAAACACACTTATTTTAGTTGAAAAAGTCATAATTCACATCCAACAGTCATTTAGAGTCAAAAGATTAAATGTTAAAATTTCATCATTATAGACCATTTTGGGAACGTTCGGCATGTCCGGAGTCATCGTTTTTCATCCGAAAATCGATTTTTTGGACTGTACCAAAAATGATTCAAAATGTCAATTGGATCGTGCCTCATGTTGAATAACCACTTTTTAAACCCTCACAGTGACCAAAATGGCCATTTTTACAGAGTTTTGCTTACTCAAAAGCTTCAATTTTGACCCGTTTCAGTCACAGAAATGACTTTAAACACACTTATTTTAGTTGAAAAAGTCATAATTCACATCCAACAGTCATTTAGAGTCAAAAGATTAAATGTTAAAATTTCATCATTATAGACCATTTTGGGAACCAAAAATGATTCAAAATGTCAATTGGATCGTGCCTCATGTTGAACAACCACTTTTTAAACCCTCACAGTGACCAAAATGGCCATTTTTACAGAGTTTTGCTTACTCAAAAGCTTCAATTTTGACCCGTTTCAGGCACAGAAATGACTTTAAACACACTTATTTTAGTTGAAAAAGTCATAATTCACATCCAACAGTCATTTAGAGTCAAAAGATTAAATGTTAAAATTTCATCATTATAGACCATTTTGGGAACGTTTGACATGTCCGGAGTCATCGTTTTTCATCCGAAAATTGATTTTTTGGACTGTACCAAAAATGATTCAAAATGTCAATTGGATCGTGCCTCATGTTGAATAACCACTTTTTAAACCCTCACAGTGACCAAAATGGCCATTTTTACAGAGTTTTGCTTACTCAAAAGCTTCAATTTTGACCCGTTTCAGTCACAGAAATGACTTTAAACACACTTATTTTAGTTGAAAAAGTCATAATTCACATCCAACAGTCATTTAGAGTCAAAAGATTAAATGTTAAAATTTCATCATTATAGACCATTTTGGGAACGTTCGACATGTCCGGAGTCATAGCTTTTCATCCGAAAATCGATTTTTTGGACTGTACCAAAAATGATTCAAAATGTCAATTGGATCATGCCTCATGTTGAATAACCACTTTTTAAACCCTCACAGTGACCAAAATTTCCATTTTTACAGAGTTTTGATTACTCAAAAGCTTCAATTTTGACCCGTTTCAGTCACAAAAATTACTTTAAACACACTTATTTTAGTTGAAAAAGTCATAATTCACATCCAACAGTCATTTAAAGTCAAAAGATTAAATGTTAAAATTTCATCATTATAGACCATTTTGGGAACGTTCGACATGTCCGGAGTCATGGTTTTTCATCCGAAAATTGATTTTTTGGACTGTACCAAAAATGATTCAAAATGTCAATTGGATCATGCCTCATGTTGAATAACCACTTTTTAAACCCTCACAGTGTCCAAAATTGCCATTTTTACAGAGTTTTGCTTACTCAAAAGCTTCAATTTTGACCCGTTTCAGGCACAGAAATGACTTTAAACACACTTATTTTAGTTGAAAAAGTCATAATTCACATCCAACAGTCATTTAGAGTCAAAAGATTAAATTTTAAAATTTCATCATTAAAGACCATTTTGGGAACGTTCGACATGTCCGGAGTCATCGTTTTTCATCCGAAAATCGATTTTTTGGACTGTACCAAAAATTATTCAAAATGTCAATTGGATCGTGCCTCATGTTGAATAACCACTTTTTAAACCCTCACAGTGACCAAAATGGCCATTTTTACAAAGTTTTGCTTACTCAAAAGCTTCAATTTTGACCCGTTTCAGTCACAGAAATGACTTTAAACACACTTATTTTAGTTGAAAAAGTCATAATTCACATCCAACAGTCATTTAGAGTCAAAAGATTAAATGTTAAAATTTCATCATTATAGACCATTTTGGGAACGTTCGACATGTCCGGAGTCATCGTTTTTCATCCGAAAATCGATTTTTTGGACTGTACCAAAAATGATTCAAAATGTCAATTGGATCATGCCTCATGTTGAATAACCACTTTTTAAACCCTCACAGTGACCAAAATTGCCATTTTTACAGAGTTTTGCTTACTCAAAAGCTTCAATTTGGACCCGTTTCAGGCACAGAAATGACTTTAAACACACTTATTTTAGTTGAAAAAGTCATAATTCACATCCAACAGTCATTTAGAGTCAAAAGATTAAATATTAAAATTTCATCATTATAGACCATTTTGGGAACGTTCGACATGTCCGGAGTCATCGTTTTTCATCCGAAAATCGATTTTTTGGACTGTACCAAAAATGATTCAAAATGTCAATTGGATCATGCCTCATGTTGAATAACCACTTTTTAAACCCTCACAGTGACCAAAATTGCCATTTTTACAGAGTTTTGATTACTCAAAAGCTTCAATTTTGACCCGTTTCAGTCACAAAAATTACTTTAAACACACTTATTTTAGTTGAAAAAGTCATAATTCACATCCAACAGTCATTTAGAGTCAAAAGATTAAATGTTAAAATTTCATCATTATAGACCATTTTGGGAACGTTCGACATGTCCGGAGTCATCGTTTTTCATCCGAAAATCGATTTTTTGGACTGTACCAAAAATGATTCAAAATGTCAATTGGATCGTGCCTCATGTTGAATAACCACTTTTTAAACCCTCACAGTGACCAAAATTGCCATTTTTACAGAGTTTTGCTTACTCAAAAGCTTCAATTTTGACCCGTTTCAGTCACAGAAATGACTTTAAACACACTTATTTTAGTTGAAAAAGTCATAATTCACATCCAACAGTCATTTAGAGTCAAAAGATTAAATGTTAAAATTTCATCATTATAGACCATTTTGGGAACGTTCGACATGTCCGGAGTCATCGTTTTTCATCCGAAAATCGATTTTTTAGACTGTACCAAAAATTATTCAAAATGTCAATTGGATCGTGCCTCATGTTGAATAACCACTTTTTAAACCCTCACAGTGACCAAAATGGCCATTTTTACAAAGTTTTGCTTACTCAAAAGCTTCAATTTTGACCCGTTTCAGTCACAGAAATGACTTTAAACACACTTATTTTAGTTGAAAAAGTCATAATTCACATCCAACAGTCATTTAGAGTCAAAAGATTAAATGTTAAAATTTCATCATTATAGACCATTTTGGGAACGTTCGACATGTCCGGAGTCATCGTTTTTCATCCGAAAATCGATTTTTTGGACTGTACCAAAAATGATTCAAAATGCCAATTGGATCATGCCTCATGTTGAATAACCACTTTTTAAACCCTCACAGTGACCAAAATTGCCATTTTTACAGAGTTTTGATTACTCAAAAGCTTCAATTTTGACCCGTTTCAGTCACAAAAATTACTTTAAACACACTTATTTTAGTTGAAAAAGTCATAATTCACATCCAACAGTCATTTAGAGTCAAAAGATTAAATGTTAAAATTTCATCATTATAGACCATTTTGGGAACGTTCGGCATGTCCGGAGTCATCGTTTTTCATCCGAAAATCG
Organism: Lissotriton vulgaris; assembly: GCF_964263255.1. Taxonomy (NCBI): domain Eukaryota; kingdom Metazoa; phylum Chordata; class Amphibia; order Caudata; family Salamandridae; genus Lissotriton; species Lissotriton vulgaris. The sequence goes on from NW_028255556.1 coordinate 56,402, forward strand.
ATTTTTTGGACTGTACCAAAAATGATTCAAAATGTCAATTGGATCGTGCCTCATGTTGAATAACCACTTTTTAAACCCTCACAGTGACCAAAATGGCCATTTTTACAGAGTTTTGCTTACTCAAAAGCTTCAATTTTGACCCGTTTCAGTCACAGAAATGACTTTAAACACACTTATTTTAGTTGAAAAAGTCATAATTCACATCCAACAGTCATTTAGAGTCAAAAGATTAAATGTTAAAATTTCATCATTATAGACCATTTTGGGAACCAAAAATGATTCAAAATGTCAATTGGATCGTGCCTCATGTTGAACAACCACTTTTTAAACCCTCACAGTGACCAAAATGGCCATTTTTACAGAGTTTTGCTTACTCAAAAGCTTCAATTTTGACCCGTTTCAGGCACAGAAATGACTTTAAACACACTTATTTTAGTTGAAAAAGTCATAATTCACATCCAACAGTCATTTAGAGTCAAAAGATTAAATGTTAAAATTTCATCATTATAGACCATTTTGGGAACGTTTGACATGTCCGGAGTCATCGTTTTTCATCCGAAAATTGATTTTTTGGACTGTACCAAAAATGATTCAAAATGTCAATTGGATCGTGCCTCATGTTGAATAACCACTTTTTAAACCCTCACAGTGACCAAAATGGCCATTTTTACAGAGTTTTGCTTACTCAAAAGCTTCAATTTTGACCCGTTTCAGTCACAGAAATGACTTTAAACACACTTATTTTAGTTGAAAAAGTCATAATTCACATCCAACAGTCATTTAGAGTCAAAAGATTAAATGTTAAAATTTCATCATTATAGACCATTTTGGGAACGTTCGACATGTCCGGAGTCATCGTTTTTCATCCGAAAATCGATTTTTTGGACTGTACCAAAAATGATTCAAAATGTCAATTGGATCATGCCTCATGTTGAATAACCACTTTTTAAACCCTCACAGTGACCAAAATTGCCATTTTTACAGAGTTTTGCTTACTCAAAAGCTTCAATTTGGACCCGTTTCAGGCACAGAAATGACTTTAAACACACTTATTTTAGTTGAAAAAGTCATAATTCACATCCAACAGTCATTTAGAGTCAAAAGATTAAATGTTAAAATTTCATCATTATAGACCATTTTGGGAACGTTCGACATGTCCGGAGTCATCGTTTTTCATCCGAAAATCGATTTTTTGGACTGTACCAAAAATGATTCAAAATGTCAATTGGATCATGCCTCATGTTGAATAACCACTTTTTAAACCCTCACAGTGACCAAAATTGCCATTTTTACAGAGTTTTGCTTACTCAAAAGCTTCAATTTTGACCCGTTTCAGGCACAGAAATGACTTTAAACACACTTATTTTAGTTGAAAAAGTCATAATTCACATCCAACAGTCATTTAGAGTCAAAAGATTAAATATTAAAATTTCATCATTATAGACCATTTTGGGAACGTTCGACATGTCCGGAGTCATCGTTTTTCATCCGAAAATCGATTTTTTGAACTGTACCAAAAATGATTCAAAATGTCAATTGGATCATGCCTCATGTTGAATAACCACTTTTTAAACCCTCACAGTGACCAAAATTGCCATTTTTACAGAGTTTTGATTACTCAAAAGCTTCAATTTTGACCCGTTTCAGGCACAGAAATGACTTTAAACACACTTATTTTAGTTGAAAAAGTCATAATTCACATCCAACAGTCATTTAGAGTCAAAAGATTAAATGTTAAAATTTCATCATTATAGACCATTTTGGGAACGTTCGACATGTCCGGAGTCATCGTTTTTCATCCGAAAATTGATTTTTTGGACTGTACCAAAAATGATTCAAAATGTCAATTGGATCGTGCCTCATGTTGAATAACCACTTTTTAAACCCTCACAGTGACCAAAATGGCCATTTTTACAGAGTTTTGCTTACTCAAAAGCTTCAATTTTGACCCGTTTCAGGCACAGAAATGACTTTAAACACACTTATTTTAGTTGAAAAAGTCATAATTCACATCCAACAGTCATTTAGAGTCAAAAGATCAAATGTTAAAATTTCATCATTATAGACCATTTTGGGAACGTTCGACATGTCCGGAGTCATTGTTTTTCATCCGAAAATCGATTTTTTTGGACTGTACCAAAAATGATTCAAAATGTCAATTGGATCATGCCTCATGTTGAATAACCACTTTTTAAACCCTCACAGTGACCAAAATTGCCATTTTTACAGAGTTTTGCTTACTCAAAAGCTTCAATTTTGACCCGTTTCAGGCACAGAAATGACTTTAAACACACTTATTTTAGTTGAAAAAGTCATAATTCACATCCAACAGTCATTTAGAGTCAAAAGATTAAATGTTAAAATTTCATCATTATAGACCATTTTGGGAACGTTCGACATGTCCGGAGTCATCGTTTTTCATCCGAAAATTGATTCTTTGGACTGTACCAAAAATGATTCAAAATGTCAATTGGATCGTGCCTCATGTTGAACAACCACTTTTTAAACCCTCACAGTGACCAAAATGGCCATTTTTACAGAGTTTTGCTTACTCAAAAGCTTCAATTTTGACCCGTTTCAGGCACAGAAATGACTTTAAACACACTTATTTTAGTTGAAAAAGTCATAATTCACATCCAACAGTCATTTAGAGTCAAAAGATTAAATGTTAAAATTTCATCATTATAGACCATTTTGGGAACGTTCGACATGTCCGGAGTCATCGTTTTTCATCCGAAAATCGATTTTTTGGACTGTACCAAAAATGATTCAAAATGTCAATTGGATCATGCCTCATGTTGAATAACCACTTTTTAAACCCTCACAGTGACCAAAATTGCCATTTTTACAGAGTTTTGCTTACTCAAAAGCTTCAATTTGGACCCGTTTCAGGCACAGAAATGACTTTAAACACACTTATTTTAGTTGAAAAAGTCATAATTCACATCCAACAGTCATTTAGAGTCAAAAGATTAAATGTTAAAATTTCATCATTATAGACCATTTTGGGAACGTTCGACATGTCCGGAGTCATCGTTTTTCATCCGAAAATCGATTTTTTGGACTGTACCAAAAATGATTCAAAATGTCAATTGGATCATGCCTCATGTTGAATAACCACTTTTTAAACCCTCACAGTGACCAAAATTGCCATTTTTACAGAGTTTTGCTTACTCAAAAGCTTCAATTTTGACCCGTTTCAGGCACAGAAATGACTTTAAACACACTTATTTTAGTTGAAAAAGTCATAATTCACATCCAACAGTCATTTAGAGTCAAAAGATTAAATATTAAAATTTCATCATTATAGACCATTTTGGGAACGTTCGACATGTCCGGAGTCATCGTTTTTCATCCGAAAATCGATTTTTTGAACTGTACCAAAAATGATTCAAAATGTCAATTGGATCATGCCTCATGTTGAATAACCACTTTTTAAACCCTCACAGTGACCAAAATTGCCATTTTTACAGAGTTTTGCTTACTCAAAAGCTTCAATTTTGACCCGTTTCAGTCACAGAAATGACTTTAAACACACTTTTTTTAGTTGAAAAAGTCATAATTCACATCCAACAGTCATTTAGAGTCAAAAGATTAAAAGTTAAAATTTCATCATTATAGACCATTTTGGGAACATTCGACATGTCCGGAGTCATCGTTTTTCATCCGAAAATCGATTTTTTGGACTGTACCAAAAATGATTCAAAATGTCAATTGGATCATGCCTCATGTTGAATAACCACTTTTTAAACCCTCACAGTGACCAAAATGGCCATTTTTACAGAGTTTTGCTTACTCAAAAGCTTCAATTTTGACCCGTTTCAGTCACAGAAATGACTTTAAACACACTTTTTTTAGTTGAAAAAGTCATAATTCACATCCAACAGTCATTTAGAGTCAAAACATTAAATGTTAAAATTTCATCATTATAGACCATTTTGGGAACGTTCGACATGTCCGGAGTCATCGTTTTTCATCCGAAAATCGATTTTTTGGACTGTACCAAAAATGATTCAAAATGTCAATTGGATCATGCCTCATGTTGAATAACCACTTTTTAAACCCTCACAGTGACCAAAATTGCCATTTTTACAGAGTTTTGCTTACTCAAAAGCTTCAATTTTGACCCGTTTCAGGCACAGAAATGACTTTAAACACACTTATTTTAGTTGAAAAAGTCATAATTCACATCCAACAGTCATTTAGAGTCAAAAGATTAAATGTTAAAATTTCATCATTATAGACCATTTTGGGAACGTTCGACATGTCCGGAGTCATCGTTTTTCATCCGAAAATCGATTTTTTGGACTGTACCAAAAATGATTCAAAATGTCAATTGGATCATGCCTCATGTTGAATAACCACTTTTTAAACCCTCACAGTGGCCAAAATTGCCATTTTTACAGAGTTTTGCTTACTCAAAAGCTTCAATTTGGACCCGTTTCAGGCACAGAAATGACTTTAAACACACTTATTTTAGTTGAAAAAGTCATAATTCACATCCAACAGTCATTTAGAGTCAAAAGATTAAATGTTAAAATTTCATCATTATAGACCATTTTGGGAACGTTCGACATGTCCGGAGTCATAGCTTTTCATCCGAAAATCGATTTTTTGGACTGTACCAAAAATGATTCAAAATGTCAATTGGATCATGCCTCATGTTGAATAACCACTTTTTAAACCCTCACAGTGACCAAAATTTCCATTTTTACAGAGTTTTGATTACTCAAAAGCTTCAATTTTGACCCGTTTCAGTCACAAAAATTACTTTAAACACACTTATTTTAGTTGAAAAAGTCATAATTCACATCCAACAGTCATTTAAAGTCAAAAGATTAAATGTTAAAATTTCATCATTATAGACCATTTTGGGAACGTTCGACATGTCCGGAGTCATGGTTTTTCATCCGAAAATTGATTTTTTGGACTGTACCAAAAATGATTCAAAATGTCAATTGGATCATGCCTCATGTTGAATAACCACTTTTTAAACCCTCACAGTGTCCAAAATTGCCATTTTTACAGAGTTTTGCTTACTCAAAAGCTTCAATTTTGACCCGTTTCAGGCACAGAAATGACTTTAAACACACTTATTTTAGTTGAAAAAGTCATAATTCACATCCAACAGTCATTTAGAGTCAAAAGATTAAATGTTAAAATTTCATCATTAAAGACCATTTTGGGAACGTTCGACATGTCCGGAGTCATCGTTTTTCATCCGAAAATCGATTTTTTGGACTGTACCAAAAATTATTCAAAATGTCAATTGGATCGTGCCTCATGTTGAATAACCACTTTTTAAACCCTCACAGTGACCAAAATGGCCATTTTTACAAAGTTTTGCTTACTCAAAAGCTTCAATTTTGACCCGTTTCAGTCACAGAAATGACTTTAAACACACTTATTTTAGTTGAAAAAGTCATAATTCACATCCAACAGTCATTTAGAGTCAAAAGATTAAATGTTAAAATTTCATCATTATAGACCATTTTGGGAACGTTCGACATGTCCGGAGTCATCGTTTTTCATCCGAAAATCGATTTTTTGGACTGTACCAAAAATGATTCAAAATGTCAATTGGATCATGCCTCATGTTGAATAACCACTTTTTAAACCCTCACAGTGACCAAAATTGCCATTTTTACAGAGTTTTGCTTACTCAAAAGCTTCAATTTTGACCCGTTTCAGGCACAGAAATGACTTTAAACACACTTATTTTAGTTGAAAAAGTCATAATTCACATCCAACAGTCATTTAGAGTCAAAAGATTAAATATTAAAATTTCATCATTATAGACCATTTTGGGAACGTTCGACATGTCCGGAGTCATCGTTTTTCATCCGAAAATCGATTTTTTGGACTGTACCAAAAATGATTCAAAATGTCAATTGGATCATGCCTCATGTTGAATAACCACTTTTTAAACCCTCACAGTGACCAAAATTGCCATTTTTACAGAGTTTTGATTACTCAAAAGCTTCAATTTTGACCCGTTTCAGTCACAAAAATTACTTTAAACACACTTATTTTAGTTGAAAAAGTCATAATTCACATCCAACAGTCATTTAGAGTCAAAAGATTAAATGTTAAAATTTCATCATTATAGACCATTTTGGGAACGTTCGACATGTCCGGAGTCATCGTTTTTCATCCGAAAATCGATTTTTTGGACTGTACCAAAAATGATTCAAAATGTCAATTGGATCGTGCCTCATGTTGAATAACCACTTTTTAAACCCTCACAGTGACCAAAATTGCCATTTTTACAGAGTTTTGCTTACTCAAAAGCTTCAATTTTGACCCGTTTCAGTCACAGAAATGACTTTAAACACACTTATTTTAGTTGAAAAAGTCATAATTCACATCCAACAGTCATTTAGAGTCAAAAGATTAAATGTTAAAATTTCATCATTATAGACCATTTTGGGAACGTTCGACATGTCCGGAGTCATCGTTTTTCATCCGAAAATCGATTTTTTAGACTGTACCAAAAATGATTCAAAATGTCAATTGGATCATGCCTCATGTTGAATAACCACTTTTTAAACCCTCACAGTGACCAAAATTGCCATTTTTACAGAGTTTTGCTTACTCAAAAGCTTCAATTTTGACCCGTTTCAGGCACAGAAATGACTTTAAACACACTTATTTTAGTTGAAAAAGTCATAATGCACATCCAACAGTCATTTAGAGTCAAAAGATTAAATGTTAAAATTTCATCATTATAGACCATTTTGGGAACGTTCAACATGTCCGGAGTCATGGTTTTTCATCCGAAAATTGATTTTTTGGACTGTACCAAAAATGATTCAAAATGTCAATTGGATCATGCCTCATGTTGAATAACCACTTTTTAAACCCTCACAGTGGCCAAAATTGCCATTTTTACAGAGTTTTGCTTACTCAAAAGCTTCAATTTGGACCCGTTTCAGGCACAGAAATGACTTTAAACACACTTATTTTAGTTGAAAAAGTCATAATGCACATCCAACAGTCATTTAGAGTCAAAAGATTAAATGTTAAAATTTCATCATTATAGACCATTTTGGGAACGTTTGACATGTCCGGAGTCATCGTTTTTCATCCGAAAATTGATTTTTTGGACTGTACCAAAAATGATTCAAAATGTCAATTGGATCGTGCCTCATGTTGAATAACCACTTTTTAAACCCTCACAGTGACCAAAATGGCCATTTTTACAGAGTTTTGCTTACTCAAAAGCTTCAATTTTGACCCGTTTCAGTCACAGAAATGACTTTAAACACACTTATTTTAGTTGAAAAAGTCATAATTCACATCCAACAGTCATTTAGAGTCAAAAGATTAAATGTTAAAATTTCATCATTATAGACCATTTTGGGAACGTTCGACATGTCCGGAGTCATCGTTTTTCATCCGAAAATCGATTTTTTGGACTGTACCAAAAATGATTCAAAATGTCAATTGGATCATGCCTCATGTTGAATAACCACTTTTTAAACCCTCACAGTGACCAAAATTGCCATTTTTACAGAGTTTTGCTTACTCAAAAGCTTCAATTTTGACCCGTTTCAGGCACAGAAATGACTTTAAACACACTTATTTTAGTTGAAAAAGTCATAATTCACATCCAACAGTCATTTAGAGTCAAAAGATTAAATGTTAAAATTTCATCATTATAGACCATTTTGGGAACGTTCGACATGTCCGGAGTCATCGTTTTTCATCCGAAAATCGATTTTTTGGACTGTACCAAAAATGATTCAAAATGTCAATTGGATCATGCCTCATGTTGAATAACCACTTTTTAAACCCTCACAGTGACCAAAATTGCCATTTTTACAGAGTTTTGCTTACTCAAAAGCTTCAATTTGGACCCGTTTCAGGCACAGAAATGACTTTAAACACACTTATTTTAGTTGAAAAAGTCATAATTCACATCCAACAGTCATTTAGAGTCAAAAGATTAAATGTTAAAATTTCATCATTATAGACCATTTTGGGAACGTTCGACATGTCCGGAGTCATCGTTTTTCATCCGAAAATCGATTTTTTGGACTGTACCAAAAATGATTCAAAATGTCAATTGGATCATGCCTCATGTTGAATAACCACTTTTTAAACCCTCACAGCGACCAAAATTGCCATTTTTACAGAGTTTTGCTTACTCAAAAGCTTCAATTTTGACCCGTTTCAGGCACAGAAATGACTTTAAACACACTTATTTTAGTTGAAAAAGTCATAATTCACATCCAACAGTCATTTAGAGTCAAAAGATTAAATATTAAAATTTCATCATTATAGACCATTTTGGGAACGTTCGACATGTCCGGAGTCATCGTTTTTCATCCGAAAATCGATTTTTTGAACTGTACCAAAAATGATTCAAAATGTCAATTGGATCATGCCTCATGTTGAATAACCACTTTTTAAACCCTCACAGTGACCAAAATTGCCATTTTTACAGAGTTTTGATTACTCAAAAGCTTCAATTTTGACCCGTTTCAGTCACAAAAATTACTTTAAACACACTTATTTTAGTTGAAAAAGTCATAATTCACATCCAACAGTCATTTAGAGTCAAAAGATTAAATGTTAAAATTTCATCATTATAGACCATTTTGGGAACGTTCGACATGTCCGGAGTCATCGTTTTTTATCCGAAAATCGATTTTTTGGACTGTACCAAAAATGATTCAAAATGTCAATTGGATCGTGCCTCATGTTGAATAACCACTTTTTAAACCCTCACAGTGACCAAAATGGCCATTTTTACAGAGTTTTGCTTACTCAAAAGCTTCAATTTTGACCCGTTTCAGTCACAGAAATGACTTTAAACACACTTATTTTAGTTGAAAAAGTCATAATTCACATCCAACAGTCATTTAGAGTCAAAACATTAAATGTTAAAATTTCATCATTATAGACCATTTTGGGAACGTTCGACATGTCCGGAGTCATCGTTTTTCATCCGAAAATTGATTTTTTGGACTGTACCAAAAATGATTCAAAATGTCAATTGGATCATGCCTCATGTTGAATAACCACTTTTTAAACCCTCACAGTGACCAAAATTGCCATTTTTACAGAGTTTTGCTTACTCAAAAGCTTCAATTTTGACCCGTTTCAGGCACAGAAATGACTTTAAACACACTTATTTTAGTTGAAAAAGTCATAATTCACATCCAACAGTCATTTAGAGTCAAAAGATTAAATGTTAAAATTTCATCATTATAGACCATTTTGGGAACGTTCGACATGTCCGGAGTCATCGTTTTTCATCTGAAAATCGATTTTTTGGACTGTACCAAAAATGATTCAAAATGTCAATTGGATCATGCCTCATGTTGAATAACCACTTTTTAAACCCTCACAGTGGCCAAAATTGCCATTTTTACAGAGTTTTGCTTACTCAAAAGCTTCAATTTGGACCCGTTTCAGGCACAGAAATGACTTTAAACACACTTATTTTAGTTGAAAAAGTCATAATTCACATCCAACAGTCATTTAGAGTCAAAAGATTAAATGTTAAAATTTCATCATTATAGACCATTTTGGGAACGTTCGACATGTCCGGAGTCATCGTTTTTCATCCGAAAATCGATTTTTTGGACTGTACCAAAAATGATTCAAAATGTCAATTGGATCATGCCTCATGTTGAATAACCACTTTTTAAACCCTCACAGTGACCAAAATTGCCATTTTTACAGAGTTTTGCTTACTCAAAAGCTTCAATTTTGACCCGTTTCAGGCACAGAAATGACTTTAAACACACTTATTTTAGTTGAAAAAGTCATAATTCACATCCAACAGTCATTTAGAGTCAAAAGATTAAATATTAAAATTTCATCATTATAGACCATTTTGGGAACGTTCGACATGTCCGGAGTCATCGTTTTTCATCCGAAAATCGATTTTTTGGACTGTACCAAAAATGATTCAAAATGTCAATTGGATCATGCCTCATGTTGAATAACCACTTTTTAAACCCTCACAGTGACCAAAATTGCCATTTTTACAGAGTTTTGATTACTCAAAAGCTTCAATTTTGACCCGTTTCAGTCACAAAAATTACTTTAAACACACTTATTTTAGTTGAAAAAGTCATAATTCACATCCAACAGTCATTTAGAGTCAAAAGATTAAATGTTAAAATTTCATCATTATAGACCATTTTGGGAACGTTCGACATGTCCGGAGTCATCGTTTTTCATCCGAAAATCGATTTTTTGGACTGTACCAAAAATGATTCAAAATGTCAATTGGATCGTGCCTCATGTTGAATAACCACTTTTTAAACCCTCACAGTGACCAAAATGGCCATTTTTACAGAGTTTTGCTTACTCAAAAGCTTCAATTTTGACCCGTTTCAGTCACAGAAATGACTTTAAACACACTTATTTTAGTTGAAAAAGTCATAATTCACATCCAACAGTCATTTAGAGTCAAAACATTAAATGTTAAAATTTCATCATTATAGACCATTTTGGGAACGTTCGACATGTCCGGAGTCATCGTTTTTCATCCGAAAATCGATTTTTTAGACTGTACCAAAAATGATTCAAAATGTCAATTGGATCATGCCTCATGTTGAATAACCACTTTTTAAACCCTCACAGTGACCAAAATTGCCATTTTTACAGAGTTTTGCTTACTCAAAAGCTTCAATTTTGACCCGTTTCAGGCACAGAAATGACTTTAAACACACTTATTTTAGTTGAAAAAGTCATAATGCACATCCAACAGTCATTTAGAGTCAAAAGATTAAATGTTAAAATTTCATCATTATAGACCATTTTGGGAACGTTCGACATGTCCGGAGTCATCGTTTTTCATCCGAAAATTGATTTTTTGGACTGTACCAAAAATGATTCAAAATGTCAATTGGATCGTGCCTCATGTTGAATAACCACTTTTTAAACCCTCACAGTGACCAAAATGGCCATTTTTACAGAGTTTTGCTTACTCAAAAGCTTCAATTTTGACCCGTTTCAGGCACAGAAATGACTTTAAACACACTTATTTTAGTTGAAAAAGTCATAATTCACATCCAACAGTCATTTAGAGTCAAAAGATTAAATGTTAAAATTTCATCATTATAGACCATTTTGGGAACGTTCGACATGTCCGGAGTCATCGTTTTTCATCCGAAAATCGATTTTTTGGACTGTACCAAAAATGATTCAAAATGTCAATTGGATCATGCCTCATGTTGAATAACCACTTTTTAAACCCTCACAGTGGCCAAAATTGCCATTTTTACAGAGTTTTGCTTACTCAAAAGCTTCAATTTGGACCCGTTTCAGGCACAGAAATGACTTTAAACACACTTATTTTAGTTGAAAAAGTCATAATTCACATCCAACAGTCATTTAGAGTCAAAAGATTAAATGTTAAAATTTCATCATTATAGACCATTTTGGGAACGTTCGACATGTCCGGAGTCATCGTTTTTCATCCGAAAATCGATTTTTTGGACTGCACCAAAAATGATTCAAAATGTCAATTGGATCATGCCTCATGTTGAATAACCACTTTTTAAACCCTCACAGTGACCAAAATTGCCATTTTTACAGAGTTTTGCTTACTCAAAAGCTTCAATTTTGACCCGTTTCAGGCACAGAAATGACTTTAAACACACTTATTTTAGTTGAAAAAGTCATACTTCACATCCAACAGTCATTTAGAGTCAAAAGATTAAATGTTAAAATTTCATCATTATAGACCATTTTGGGAACGTTCGACATGTCCGGAGTCATAGCTTTTCATCCGAAAATCGATTTTTTGGACTGTACCAAAAATGATTCAAAATGTCAATTGGATCATGCCTCATGTTGAATAACCACTTTTTAAACCCTCACAGTGACCAAAATTTCCATTTTTACAGAGTTTTGATTACTCAAAAGCTTCAATTTTGACCCGTTTCAGTCACAAAAATTACTTTAAACACACTTATTTTAGTTGAAAAAGTCATAATTCACATCCAACAGTCATTTAAAGTCAAAAGATTAAATGTTAAAATTTCATCATTATAGACCATTTTGGGAACGTTCGACATGTCCGGAGTCATGGTTTTTCATCCGAAAATTGATTTTTTGGACTGTACCAAAAATGATTCAAAATGTCAATTGGATCATGCCTCATGTTGAATAACCACTTTTTAAACCCTCACAGTGTCCAAAATTGCCATTTTTACAGAGTTTTGCTTACTCAAAAGCTTCAATTTTGACCCGTTTCAGTCACAGAAATGACTTTAAACACACTTATTTTAGTTGAAAAAGTCATAATTCACATCCAACAGTCATTTAGAGTCAAAAGATTAAATGTTAAAATTTCATTATTATAGACCATTTTGGGAACGTTCGACATGTCCGGAGTCATCGTTTTTCATCCGAAAATCGATTTTTTGGACTGTACCAAAAATTATTCAAAATGTCAATTGGATCATGCCTCATGTTGAATAACCACTTTTTAAACCCTCACAGTGACCAAAATTGCCATTTTTACAGAGTTTTGCTTACTCAAAAGCTTCAATTTTGACCCGTTTCAGGCACAGAAATGACTTTAAACACACTTATTTTAGTTGAAAAAGTCATAATTCACATCCAACAGTCATTTAGAGTCAAAAGATTAAATATTAAAATTTCATCATTATAGACCATTTTGGGAACGTTCGACATGTCCGGAGTCATCGTTTTTCATCCGAAAATCGATTTTTTGGACTGTACCAAAAATGATTCAAAATGTCAATTGGATCATGCCTCATGTTGAATAACCACTTTTTAAACCCTCACAGTGACCAAAATTGCCATTTTTACAGAGTTTTGCTTACTCAAAAGCTTCAATTTGGACCCGTTTCAGGCACAGAAATGACTTTAAACACACTTATTTTAGTTGAAAAAGTCATAATTCACATCCAACAGTCATTTAGAGTCAAAAGATTAAATGTTAAAATTTCATCATTATAGACCATTTTGGGAACGTTCGACATGTCCGGAGTCATCGTTTTTCATCCGAAAATCGATTTTTTGGACTGTACCAAAAATGATTCAAAATGTCAATTGGATCATGCCTCATGTTGAATAACCACTTTTTAAACCCTCACAGTGGCCAAAATTGCCATTTTTACAGAGTTTTGCTTACTCAAAAGCTTCAATTTGGACCCGTTTCAGGCACAGAAATGACTTTAAACACACGTATTTTAGTTGAAAAAGTCATAATTCACATCCAACAGTCATTTAGAGTCAAAAGATTAAATGTTAAAATTTCATCATTATAGACCATTTTGGGAACGTTCGACATGTCCGGAGTCATCGTTTTTCATCCGAAAATCGATTTTTTGGACTGTACCAAAAATGATTCAAAATGTCAATTGGATCATGCCTCATGTTGAATAACCACTTTTTAAACCCTCACAGTGACCAAAATTGCCATTTTTACAGAGTTTTGCTTACTCAAAAGCTTCAATTTTGACCCGTTTCAGGCACAGAAATGACTTTAAACACACTTATTTTAGTTGAAAAAGTCATAATTCACATCCAACAGTCATTTAGAGTCAAAAGATTAAATATTAAAATTTCATCATTATAGACCATTTTGGGAACGTTCGACATGTCCGGAGTCATCGTTTTTCATCCGAAAATCGATTTTTTGGACTGTACCAAAAATGATTCAAAATGTCAATTGGATCATGCCTCATGTTGAATAACCACTTTTTAAACCCTCACAGTGACCAAAATTGCCATTTTTACAGAGTTTTGCTTACTCAAAAGCTTCAATTTTGACCCGTTTCAGGCACAGAAATGACTTTAAACACACTTATTTTAGTTGAAAAAGTCATAATGCACATCCAACAGTCATTTAGAGTCAAAAGATTAAATGTTAAAATTTCATCATTATAGACCATTTTGGGAACGTTCGACATGTCCGGAGTCATCGTTTTTCATCCGAAAATTGATTTTTTGGACTGTACCAAAAATGATTCAAAATGTCAATTGGATCGTGCCTCATGTTGAATAACCACTTTTTAAACCCTCACAGTGACCAAAATGGTCATTTTTACAGAGTTTTGCTTACTCAAAAGCTTCAATTTTGACCCGTTTCAGGCACAGAAATGACTTTAAACACACTTATTTTAGTTGAAAAAGTCATAATTCACATCCAACAGTCATTTAGAGTCAAAAGATTAAATGTTAAAATTTCATCATTATAGACCATTTTGGGAACGTTCGACATGTCCGGAGTCATCGTTTTTCATCCGAAAATCGATTTTTTGGACTGTACCAAAAATGATTCAAAATGTCAATTGGATCATGCCTCATGTTGAATAACCACTTTTTAAACCCTCACAGTGGCCAAAATTGCCATTTTTACAGAGTTTTGCTTACTCAAAAGCTTCAATTTGGACCCGTTTCAGGCACAGAAATGACTTTAAACACACTTATTTTAGTTGAAAAAGTCATAATTCACATCCAACAGTCATTTAGAGTCAAAAGATTAAATGTTAAAATTTCATCATTATAGACCATTTTGGGAACGTTCGACATGTCCGGAGTCATCGTTTTTCATCCGAAAATCGATTTTTTGGACTGTACCAAAAATGATTCAAAATGTCAATTGGATCATGCCTCATGTTGAATAACCACTTTTTAAACCCTCACAGTGACCAAAATTGCCATTTTTACAGAGTTTTGCTTACTCAAAAGCTTCAATTTTGACCCGTTTCAGGCACAGAAATGACTTTAAACACACTTATTTTAGTTGAAAAAGTCATACTTCACATCCAACAGTCATTTAGAGTCAAAAGATTAAATGTTAAAATTTCATCATTATAGACCATTTTGGGAACGTTCGACATGTCCGGAGTCATAGCTTTTCATCCGAAAATCGATTTTTTGGACTGTACCAAAAATGATTCAAAATGTCAATTGGATCATGCCTCATGTTGAATAACCACTTTTTAAGCCCTCACAGTGACCAAAATTTCCATTTTTACAGAGTTTTGATTACTCAAAAGCTTCAATTTTGACCCGTTTCAGTCACAAAAATTACTTTAAACACACTTATTTTAGTTGAAAAAGTCATAATTCACATCCAACAGTCATTTAAAGTCAAAAGATTAAATGTTAAAATTTCATCATTATAGACCATTTTGGGAACGTTCGACATGTCCGGAGTCATGGTTTTTCATCCGAAAATTGATTTTTTGGACTGTACCAAAAATGATTCAAAATGTCAATTGGATCATGCCTCATGTTGAATAACCACTTTTTAAACCCTCACAGTGTCCAAAATTGCCATTTTTACAGAGTTTTGCTTACTCAAAAGCTTCAATTTTGACCCGTTTCAGTCACAGAAATGACTTTAAACACACTTATTTTAGTTGAAAAAGTCATAATTCACATCCAACAGTCATTTAGAGTCAAAAGATTAAATGTTAAAATTTCATCATTATAGACCATTTTGGGAACGTTCGACATGTCCGGAGTCATCGTTTTTCATCCGAAAATCGATTTTTTGGACTGTACCAAAAATGATTCAAAATGTCAATTGGATCGTGCCTCATGTTGAATAACCACTTTTTAAACCCTCACAGTGACCAAAATGGCCATTTTTACAGAGTTTTCCTTACTGAACAGCTTTAATTTTGACCCGTTTCAGTCACAGAAATGACTTTAAACACACTTATTTTAGTTGAAAAAGTCATAATTCACATCCAACAGTCATTTAGAGTCAAAAGATTAAATGTTAAAATTTCATCATTATAGACCATTTTGGGAACGTTGACATGTCCGGAGTCATCGTTTTTCATCCGAAAATCGATTTTTTGGACTGTACCAAAAATGATTCAAAATGTCAATTGGATCATGCCTCATGTTGAATAACCACTTTTTAAACCCTCACAGTGACCAAAATTGCCATTTTTTACAGAGTTTTGCTTACTCAAAAGCTTCAATTTTGACCCGTTTCAGGCACAGAAATGACTTTAAACACATTTATTTTAGTTGAAAAAGTCATAATTCACATCCAACAGTCATTTAGAGTCAAAAGATTAAATGTTAAAATTTCATCATTATAGACCATTTTGGGAACGTTCGACATGTCCGGAGTCATCGTTTTTCATCCGAAAATCGATTTTTTGGACTGTACCAAAAATGATTCAAAATGTCAATTGGATCATGCCTCATGTTGAATAACCACTTTTTAAACTCTCACAGTGACCAAAATGGCCATTTTTACAGAGTTTTGCTTACTCAAAAGCTTCAATTTTGACCCGTTTCAGTCACAGAAATGACTTTAAACACACTTATTTTAGTTGAAAAAGTCATAATTCACATCCAACAGTCATTTAGAGTCAAAAGATTAAATGTTAAAATTTCATCATTATAGACCATTTTGGGAACGTTCGACATCTCCGGAGTCATCGTTTTTCATCCGAAAATTGATTTTTTGGACTGTACCAAAAATGATTCAAAATGTCAATTGGATCGTGCCTCATGTTGAATAACCACTTTTTAAACCCTCACAGTGACCAAAATGGCCATTTTTACAGAGATTTGCTTACTCAAAAGCTTCAATTTTGACCCGTTTCAGGCACAGAAATGACTTTAAACACACTTATTTTAGTTGAAAAAGTCATAATTCACATCCATAAGTCATTTAGAGTCAAAAGATTAAATGTTAAAATTTCATCATTAAAGACCATTTTGGGAACGTTCGACATGTCCGGAGTCATCGTTTTTCATCCGAAAATCGATTTTTTGGACTGTACCAAAAATTATTCAAAATGTCAATTGGATCGTGCCTCATGTTGAATAACCACTTTTTAAACCCTCACAGTGACCAAAATGGCAATTTTTACAAAGTTTTGCTTACTCAAAAGCTTCAATTTTGACCCGTTTCAGTCACAGAAATGACTTTAAACACACTTATTTTAGTTGAAAAAGTCATAATTCACAACCAACAGTCATTTAGAGTCAAAAGATTAAATGTTAAAATTTCATCATTATAGACCATTTTGGGAACGTTCGACATGTCCGGAGTCATCGTTTTTCATCCGAAAATCGATTTTTTGGACTGTACCAAAAATGATTCAAAATGCCAATTGGATCATGCCTCATGTTGAATAACCACTTTTTAAACCCTCACAGTGACCAAAATTGCCATTTTTACAGAGTTTTGATTACTCAAAAGCTTCAATTTTGACCCGTTTCAGTCACAAAAATTACTTTAAACACACTTATTTTAGTTGAAAAAGTCATAATTCACATCCAACAGTCATTTAGAGTCAAAAGATTAAATGTTAAAATTTCATCATTATAGACCATTTTGGGAACGTTCGGCATGTCCGGAGTCATCGTTTTTCATCCGAAAATCGATTTTTTGGACTGTACCAAAAATGATTCAAAATGTCAATTGGATCGTGCCTCATGTTGAATAACCACTTTTTAAACCCTCACAGTGACCAAAATGGCCATTTTTACAGAGTTTTGCTTACTCAAAAGCTTCAATTTTGACCCGTTTCAGTCACAGAAATGACTTTAAACACACTTATTTTAGTTGAAAAAGTCATAATTCACATCCAACAGTCATTTAGAGTCAAAAGATTAAATGTTAAAATTTCATCATTATAGACCATTTTGGGAACGTTCGACATGTCCGGAGTCATCGTTTTTCATCCGAAAATCGATTTTTTAGACTGTACCAAAAATGATTCAAAATGTCAATTGGATCATGCCTCATGTTGAATAACCACTTTTTAAACCCTCACAGTGACCAAAATTGCCATTTTTACAGAGTTTTGCTTACTCAAAAGCTTCAATTTTGACCCGTTTCAGGCACAGAAATGACTTTAAACACACTTATTTTAGTTGAAAAAGTCATAATGCACATCCAACAGTCATTTAGAGTCAAAAGATTAAATGTTAAAATTTCATCATTATAGACCATTTTGGGAACGTTTGACATGTCCGAAGTCATCGTTTTTCATCCGAAAATTGATTTTTTGGACTGTACCAAAAATGATTCAAAATGTCAATTGGATCGTGCCTCATGTTGAATAACCACTTTTTAAACCCTCACAGTGACCAAAATGGCCATTTTTACAGAGTTTTGCTTACTCAAAAGCTTCAATTTTGACCCGTTTCAGTCACAGAAATGACTTTAAACACACTTATTTTAGTTGAAAAAGTCATAATTCACATCCAACAGTCATTTAGAGTCAAAAGATTAAATGTTAAAATTTCATCATTATAGACCATTTTGGGAACGTTCGACATGTCCGGAGTCATCGTTTTTCATCCGAAAATCGATTTTTTGGACTGTACCAAAAATGATTCAAAATGTCAATTGGATCATGCCTCATGTTGAATAACCACTTTTTAAACCCTCACAGTGACCAAAATTGCCATTTTTACAGAGTTTTGCTTACTCAAAAGCTTCAATTTTGACCCGTTTCAGGCACAGAAATGACTTTAAACACACTTATTTTAGTTGAAAAAGTCATAATTCACATCCAACAGTCATTTAGAGTCAAAAGATTAAATGTTAAAATTTCATCATTATAGACCATTTTGGGAACGTTCGACATGTCCGGAGTCATCGTTTTTCATCCGAAAATCGATTTTTTGGACTGTACCAAAAATGATTCAAAATGTCAATTGGATCATGCCTCATGTTGAATAACCACTTTTTAAACCCTCACAGTGACCAAAATTGCCATTTTTACAGAGTTTTGCTTACTCAAAAGCTTCAATTTGGACCCGTTTCAGGCACAGAAATGACTTTAAACACACTTATTTTAGTTGAAAAAGTCATAATTCACATCCAACAGTCATTTAGAGTCAAAAGATTAAATGTTAAAATTTCATCATTATAGACCATTTTGGGAACGTTCGACATGTCCGGAGTCATCGTTTTTCATCCGAAAATCGATTTTTTGGACTGTACCAAAAATGATTCAAAATGTCAATTGGATCATGCCTCATGTTGAATAACCACTTTTTAAACCCTCACAGTGACCAAAATTGCCATTTTTACAGAGTTTTGCTTACTCAAAAGCTTCAATTTTGACCCGTTTCAGGCACAGAAATGACTTTAAACACACTTATTTTAGTTGAAAAAGTCATAATTCACATCCAACAGTCATTTAGAGTCAAAAGATTAAATATTAAAATTTCATCATTATAGACCATTTTGGGAACGTTCGACATGTCCGGAGTCATCGTTTTTCATCCGAAAATCGATTTTTTGAACTGTACCAAAAATGATTCAAAATGTCAATTGGATCATGCCTCATGTTGAATAACCACTTTTTAAACCCTCACAGTGACCAAAATTACCATTTTTACAGAGTTTTGATTACTCAAAAGCTTCAATTTTGACCCGTTTCAGTCACAAAAATTACTTTAAACACACTTATTTTAGTTGAAAAAGTCATAATTCACATCCAACAGTCATTTAGAGTCAAAAGATTAAATGTTAAAATTTCATCATTATAGACCATTTTGGGAACGTTCGACATGTCCGGAGTCATCGTTTTTCATCCGAAAATCGATTTTTTGGACTGTACCAAAAATGATTCAAAATGTCAATTGGATCGTGCCTCATGTTGAATAACCACTTTTTAAACCCTCACAGTGACCAAAATGGCCATTTTTACAGAGTTTTGCTTACTCAAAAGCTTCAATTTTGACCCGTTTCAGGCACAGAAATGACTTTAAACACACTTATTTTAGTTGAAAAAGTCATAATTCACATCCAACAGTCATTTAGAGTCAAAAGATTAAATGTTAAAATTTCATCATTATAGACCATTTTGGGAACGTTCGACATGTCCGGAGTCATCGTTTTTCATCCGAAAATCGATTTTTTGGACTGTACCAAAAATGATTCAAAATGTCAATTGGATCATGCCTCATGTTGAATAACCACTTTTTAAACCCTCACAGTGACCAAAATTGCCATTTTTACAGAGTTTTGCTTACTCAAAAGCTTCAATTTTGACCCGTTTCAGGCACAGAAATGACTTTAAACACACTTATTTTAGTTGAAAAAGTCATAATTCACATCCAACAGTCATTTAGAGTCAAAAGATTAAATATTAAAATTTCATCATTATAGACCATTTTGGGAACGTTCGACATGTCCGGAGTCATCGTTTTTCATCCGAAAATCGATTTTTTGGACTGTACCAAAAATGATTCAAAATGTCAATTGGATCATGCCTCATGTTGAATAACCACTTTTTAAACCCTCACAGTGACCAAAATGGCCATTTTTACAGAGTTTTGATTACTCAAAAGCTTCAATTTTGACCCGTTTCAGTCACAAAAATTACTTTAAACACACTTATTTTAGTTGAAAAAGTCATAATTCACATCCAACAGTCATTTAGAGTCAAAAGATTAAATGTTAAAATTTCATCATTATAGACCATTTTGGGAACGTTCGACATGTCCGGAGTCATCGTTTTTCATCCGAAAATCGATTTTTTGGACTGTACCAAAAATGATTCAAAATGTCAATTGGATCGTGCCTCATGTTGAATAACCACTTTTTAAACCCTCACAGTGACCAAAATGGCCATTTTTACAGAGTTTTGCTTACTCAAAAGCTTCAATTTTGACCCGTTTCAGTCACAGAAATAACTTTAAACACACTTATTTTAGTTGAAAAAGTCATAATTCACATCCAACAGTCATTTAGAGTCAAAACATTAAATGTTAAAATTTCATCATTATAGACCATTTTGGGAACGTTCGACATGTCCGGAGTCATCGTTTTTCATCCGAAAATCGATTTTTTAGACTGTACCAAAAATGATTCAAAATGTCAATTGGATCATGCCTCATGTTGAATAACCACTTTTTAAACCCTCACAGTGACCAAAATTGCCATTTTTACAGAGTTTTGCTTACTCAAAAGCTTCAATTTTGACCCGTTTCAGGCACAGAAATGACTTTAAACACACTTATTTTAGTTGAAAAAGTCATAATGCACATCCAACAGTCATTTAGAGTCAAAAGATTAAATGTTACAATTTCATCATTATAGACCATTTTGGGAACGTTCGACATGTCCGGAGTCATCGTTTTTCATCCGAAAATTTATTTTTTGGACTGTACCAAAAATGATTCAAAATGTCAATTGGATCATGCCTCATGTTGAATAACCACTTTTTAAACCCTCACAGTGACCAAAATTGCCATTTTTACAGAGTTTTGCTTACTCAAAAGCTTCAATTTTGACCCGTTTCAGGCACAGAAATGACTTTAAACACACTTATTTTAGTTGAAAAAGTCATAATTCACATCCAACAGTCATTTAGAGTCAAAAGATTAAATATTAAAATTTCATCATTATAGACCATTTTGGGAACGTTCGACATGTCCGGAGTCATCGTTTTTCATCCGAAAATCGATTTTTTGGACTGTACCAAAAATGATTCAAAATGTCAATTGGATCATGCCTCATGTTGAATAACCACTTTTTAAACCCTCACAGTGACCAAAATGGCCATTTTTACAGAGTTTTGATTACTCAAAAGCTTCAATTTTGACCCGTTTCAGTCACAAAAATTACTTTAAACACACTTATTTTAGTTGAAAAAGTCATAATTCACATCCAACAGTCATTTAGAGTCAAAAGATTAAATGTTAAAATTTCATCATTATAGACCATTTTGGGAACGTTCGACATGTCCGGAGTCATCGTTTTTCATCCGAAAATCGATTTTTTGGACTGTACCAAAAATGATTCAAAATGTCAATTGGATCGTGCCTCATGTTGAATAACCACTTTTTAAACCCTCACAGTGACCAAAATGGCCATTTTTACAGAGTTTTGCTTACTCAAAAGCTTCAATTTTGACCCGTTTCAGTCACAGAAATAACTTTAAACACACTTATTTTAGTTGAAAAAGTCATAATTCACATCCAACAGTCATTTAGAGTCAAAACATTAAATGTTAAAATTTCATCATTATAGACCATTTTGGGAACGTTCGACATGTCCGGAGTCATCGTTTTTCATCCGAAAAATCGATTTTTTAGACTGTACCAAAAATGATTCAAAATGTCAATTGGATCATGCCTCATGTTGAATAACCACTTTTTAAACCCTCACAGTGACCAAAATTGCCATTTTTACAGAGTTTTGCTTACTCAAAAGCTTCCAATTTTGACCCGTTTCAGGCACAGAAATGACTTTAAACACACTTATTTTAGTTGAAAAAGTCATAATGCACATCCAACAGTCATTTAGAGTCAAAAGATTAAATGTTAAAATTTCATCATTATAGACCATTTTGGGAACGTTCGACATGTCCGGAGTCATCGTTTTTCATCCGAAAATTTATTTTTTGGACTGTACCAAAAATGATTCAAAATGTCAATTGGATCGTGCCTCATGTTTGAATAACCACTTTTTAAACCCTCACAGTGACCAAAATGGCCATTTTTACAGAGTTTTGCTTACTCAAAAGCTTCAATTTTGACCCGTTTCAGGCACAGAAATGACTTTAAACACACTTATTTTAGTTGAAAAAGTCATAATTCACATCCAACAGTCATTTAGAGTCAAAAGATTAAATGTTAAAATTTCATCATTATAGACCATTTTGGGAACGTTCGACATGTCCGGAGTCATCGTTTTTCATCCGAAAATCGATTTTTTGGACTGTACCAAAAATGATTCAAAATGTCAATTGGATCATGCCTCATGTTGAATAACCACTTTTTAAACCCTCACAGTGACCAAAATTGCCATTTTTACAGAGTTTTGCTTACTCAAAAGCTTCAATTTTGACCCGTTTCAGGCACAGAAATGACTTTAAACACACTTATTTTAGTTGAAAAAGTCATAATTCACATCCAACAGTCATTTAGAGTCAAAAGATTAAATGTTAAAATTTCATCATTATAGACCATTTTGGGAACGTTCGACATGTCCGGAGTCATCGTTTTTCATCCGAAAATCGATTTTTTGGACTGTACCAAAAATGATTCAAAAATGTCAATTGGATCATGCCTCATGTTGAATAACCACTTTTTAAACCTCACAGTGACCAAAATTGCCAATTTTACAGAGTTTTGCTTACTCAAAAGCTTCAATTTTGACCCGTTTCAGGCACAGAAATGACTTTAAACACACTTATTTTAGTTGAAAAAGTCATAATTCACATCCAACAGTCATTTAGAGTCAAAAGATTAAATGTTAAAATTTCATCATTATAGACCATTTTGGGAACGTTCGACATGTCCGGAGTCATCGTTTTTTATCCGAAAATCGATTTTTTGGACTGTACCAAAAATGATTCAAAATGTCAATTGGATCATGCCTCATGTTGAATAACCACGTTTTAAACCCTCACAGTGACCAAAATTGCCATTTTTACAGAGTTTTGCTTACTCAAAAGCTTCAATTTTGACCCGTTTCAGGCACAGAAATGACTTTAAACACACTTATTTTAGTTGAAAAAGTCATACTTCACATCCAACAGTCATTTAGAGTCAAAAGATTAATGTTAAAATTTCATCATTATAGACCATTTTGGGAACGTTCGACATGTCCGGAGTCATCGTTTTTCATCCGAAAATCGATTTTTTGGACTGTACCAAAAATGATTCAAAATGTCAATTGGATCATGCCTCATGTTGAATAACCACTTTTTAAACCCTCACAGTGACCAAAATTGCCATTTTTACAGAGTTTTGATTACTCAAAAGCTTCAATTTTGACCCGTTTCAGTCACAAAAATTACTTTAAACACACTTATTTTAGTTGAAAAAGTCATAATTCACATCCAACAGTCATTTAGAGTCAAAAGATTAAATGTTAAAATTTCATCATTATAGACCATTTTGGGAACGTTCGACATGTCCGGAGTCATGGTTTTTCATCCGAAAATTGATTTTTGGACTGTACCAAAAATGATTCAAAATGTCAATTGGATCATGCCTCATGTTGAATAACCACTTTTTAAACCCTCACAGTGTCCAAAATTGCCATTTTTACAGAGTTTTGCTTACTCAAAAGCTTCAATTTTGACCAGTTTCAGGCACAGAAATGACTTTAAACACACTTATTTTAGTTGAAAAAGTCATAATTCACATCCAACAGTCATTTAGAGTCAAAAGATTAAATGTTAAAATTTCATCATTAAAGACCATTTTGGGAACGTTCGACATGTCCGGAGTCATCGTTTTTCATTCGAAAATCGATTTTTTGGACTGTACCAAAAATTATTCAAAATGTCAATTGGATCGTGCCTCATGTTGAATAACCACTTTTTAAACCCTCACAGTGACCAAAATGGACATTTTTACAAAGTTTTGCTTACTCAAAAGCTTCAATTTTGACCCGTTTCAGTCACAGAAATGACTTTAAACACACTTATTTTAGTTGAAAAAGTCATAATTCACATCCAACAGTCATTTAGAGTCAAAAGAATCAATGTTAAAAATTTCATCATTATAGACCATTTTGGGAACGTTCGACATGTCCGGAGTCATCGTTTTTCATCCGAAAATCGATTTTTTGGACTGTACCAAAAATGATTCAAAATGTCAATTGGATCATGCCTCATGTTGAATAACCACTTTTTAAACCCTCACAGTGACCAAAATTGCCATTTTTACAGAGTTTTGCTTACTCAAAAGCTTCAATTTTGACCCGTTTCAGGCACAGAAATGACTTTAAACACACTTATTTTAGTTGAAAAAGTCATAATTCACATCCAACAGTCATTTAGAGTCAAAAGATTAAATATTAAAATTTCATCATTATAGACCATTTTGGGAACGTTCGACATGTCCGGAGTCATCGTTTTTCATCCGAAAATCGATTTTTTGGACTGTACCAAAAATGATTCAAAATGTCAATTGGATCATGCCTCATGTTGAATAACAACTTTTTAAACCCTCACAGTGACCAAAATTGCCATTTTTACAGAGTTTTGATTACTCAAAAGCTTCAATTTTGACCCGTTTCAGTCACAAAAATTACTTTAAACACACTTATTTTAGTTGAAAAAGTCATAATTCACATCCAACAGTCATTTAGAGTCAAAAGATTAAATGTTAAAATTTCATCATTATAGACCATTTTGGGAACGTTCGACATGTCCGGAGTCATCGTTTTTCATCCGAAAATCGATTTTTTGGACTGTACCAAAAATGATTCAAAATGTCAATTGGATCGTGCCTCATGTTGAATAACCACTTTTTAAACCCTCACAGTGACCAAAATGGCCATTTTTACAGAGTTTTGCTTACTCAAAAGCTTCAATTTTGACCCGTTTCAGTCACAGAAATGACTTTAAACACACTTATTTTAGTTGAAAAAGTCATAATTCACATCCAACAGTCATTTAGAGTCAAAAGATTAAATGTTAAAATTTCATCATTATAGACCATTTTGGGAACGTTCGACATGTCCGGAGTCATCGTTTTTCATCCGAAAATCGATTTTTTAGACTGTACCAAAAATGATTCAAAATGTCAATTGGATCATGCCTCATGTTGAATAACCACTTTTAAACCCTCACAGTGACCAAAATGCCATTTTTACAGAGTTTTGCTTACTCAAAAGCTTCAATTTTGACCCGTTTCAGGCACAGAAATGACTTTAAACACACTTATTTTAGTTGAAAAAGTCATAATGCACATCCAACAGTCATTTAGAGTCAAAAGATTAAATGTTAAAATTTCATCATTATAAACCATTTTGGGAACGTTCGACATGTCCGGAGTCATCGTTTTCATCCGAAAATCGATTTTTTGGACTGTACCAAAAATGATTCAAAATGTCAATTGGATCATGCCTCATGTTGAATAACCACTTTTTAAACCCTCACAGTGACCAAAATTGCCATTTTTACAGAGTTTTGCTTACTCAAAAGCTTCAATTTGGACCCGTTTCAGGCACAGAAATGACTTTAAACACACTTATTTTAGTTGAAAAAGTCATAATTCACATCCAACAGTCATTTAGAGTCAAAAGATTAAATGTTAAAATTTCATCATTATAGACCATTTTGGGAACGTTCGACATGTCCGGAGTCATCGTTTTTCATCCGAAAATCGATTTTTTGGACTGTACCAAAAATGATTCAAAATGTCAATTGGATCATGCCTCATGTTGAATAACCACTTTTTAAACCCTCACAGTGACCAAAATGCCATTTTTACAGAGTTTTGCTTACTCAAAAGCTTCAATTTTGACCCGTTTCAGGCACAGAAATGACTTTAAACACACTTATTTTAGTTGAAAAAGTCATAATTCACATCCAACAGTCATTTAGAGTCAAAAGATTAAATATTAAAATTTTCATCATTATAGACCATTTTGGGAACGTTCGACATGTCCGGAGTCATCGTTTTTCATCCGAAAATCGATTTTTTGGACTGTACCAAAAATGATTCAAAATGTCAATTGGATCATGCCTCATGTTGAATAACCACTTTTTAAACCCTCACAGTGACCAAAATTGCCATTTTTACAGAGTTTTGATTACTCAAAAGCTTCAATTTTGACCGTTTCAGTCACAAAAATTACTTTAAACACACTTATTTTAGTTGAAAAAGTCATAATTCACATCCAACAGTCATTTAGAGTCAAAAGATTAAATGTTAAAATTTCATCATTATAGACCATTTTGGGAACGTTCGACATGTCCGGAGTCATCGTTTTTCATCCGAAAATCGATTTTTTGGACTGTACCAAAAATGATTCAAAATGTCAATTGGGATCGTGCCTCATGTTGAATAACCACTTTTTAAACCCTCACAGTGACCAAAATGGCCATTTTTACAGAGTTTTGCTTACTCAAAAGCTTCAATTTTGACCCGTTTCAGTCACAGAAATGACTTTAAACACACTTATTTTAGTTGAAAAAGTCATAATTCACATCCAACAGTCTTTAGAGTCAAAACATTAAATGTTAAAATTTCATCATTATAGACCATTTTGGGAACGTTCGACATGTCCGGAGTCATCGTTTTTCATCCGAAAATCGATTTTTTAGACTGTACCAAAAATGATTCAAAATGTCAATTGGATCATGCCTCATGTTGAATAACCACTTTTTAAACCCTCACAGTGACCAAAATTGCCATTTTTACAGAGTTTTGCTTACTCAAAAGCTTCAATTTTGACCCGTTTCAGGCACAGAAATGACTTTAAACACACTTGTTTTAGTTGAAAAAGTCATAATTCACATCCAACAGTCATTTAGAGTCAAAAGATTAAATGTTAAAATTTCATCATTATAGACCATTTTGGAACGTTCGACATGTCCGGAGTCATCGTTTTTCATCCGAAAATCGATTTTTTGGACTGTACCAAAAATGATTCAAAATGTCAATTGGATCATGCCTCATGTTGAATAACCACTT
The DNA here is from genome assembly GCF_964263255.1 of Lissotriton vulgaris. Lineage (NCBI taxonomy): Eukaryota > Metazoa > Chordata > Amphibia > Caudata > Salamandridae > Lissotriton > Lissotriton vulgaris. Next base: position 83,780 of record NW_028255556.1, read on the forward strand.
TTTAAACCCTCACAGTGACCAAAATTGCCATTTTTACAGAGTTTTGCTTACTCAAAAGCTTCAATTTTGACCCGTTTCAGGCACAGAAATGACTTTAAACACACTTATTTTAGTTGAAAAAGTCATAATTCACATCCAACAGTCATTTAGAGTCAAAAGATTAAATGTTAAAATTTCATCATTATAGACCATTTTGGGAACGTTCGACATGTCCGGAGTCATCGTTTTTCATCCGAAAATCGATTTTTTGGACTGTACCAAAAATGATTCAAAATGTCAATTGGATCATGCCTCATGTTGAATAACCACTTTTTAAACCCTCACAGTGACCAAAATTGCCATTTTTACAGAGTTTTGCTTACTCAAAAGCTTCAATTTGGACCCGTTTCAGCACAGAAATGACTTTAAACACACTTATTTTAGTTGAAAAAGTCATAATTCACATCCAACAGTCATTTAGAGTCAAAAGATTAAATGTTAAAATTTCATCATTATAGACCATTTTGGGAACGTTCGACATGTCCGGAGTCATCGTTTTTCATCCGAAAATCGATTTTTTGGACTGTACCAAAAATGATTCAAAATGTCAATTGGATCATGCCTCATGTTGAATAACCACTTTTTAAACCCTCACAGTGACCAAAATTGCCATTTTTACAGAGTTTTGCTTACTCAAAAGCTTCAATTTTGACCCGTTTCAGGCACAGAAATGACTTTAACACACTTATTTTAGTTGAAAAAGTCATAATTCACATCCAACAGTCATTTAGAGTCAAAAGATTAAATATTAAAATTCATCATTATAGACCATTTTGGGAACGTTCGACATGTCCGGAGTCATCGTTTTTCATCCGAAAATCGATTTTTTGAACTGTACCAAAAATGATTCAAAATGTCAATTGGATCATGCCTCATGTTGAATAACCACTTTTTAAACCCTCACAGTGACCAAAATTACCATTTTTACAGAGTTTTGATTACTCAAAAGCTTCAATTTTGACCCGTTTCAGTCACAAAAATTACTTTTAAACACACTTATTTTAGTTGAAAAAGTCATAATTCACATCCAACAGTCATTTAGAGTCAAAAGATTAATGTTAAAATTTCATCATTATAGACCATTTTGGGAACGTTCGACATGTCCGGAGTCATCGTTTTTCATCCGAAAATCGATTTTTGGACTGTACCAAAAATGATTCAAAATGTCAATTGGATCGTGCCTCATGTTGAATAACCACTTTTTAAACCCTCACAGTGACCAAAATGGCCATTTTTACAGAGTTTTGCTTACTCAAAAGCTTCAATTTTGACCCGTTTCAGTCACAGAAATGACTTTAAACACACTTATTTCAGTTGAAAAAGTCATAATTCACATCCAACAGTCATTTAGAGTCAAAACATTAAATGTTAAAATTTCATCATTATAGACCATTTTGGGAACGTTCGACATGATCGGAGTCATCGTTTTTCATCCGAAAATTGATTTTTTGGACTGTACCAAAAATGATTCAAAATGTCAATTGGATCATGCCTCATGTTGAATAACCACTTTTTAAACCCTCACAGTGACCAAAATTGCCATTTTTACAGAGTTTTGCTTACTCAAAAGCTTCAATTTTGACCCGTTTCAGGCACAGAAATGACTTTAAACACACTTATTTTAGTTGAAAAAGTCATAATTCACATCCAACAGTCATTTAGAGTCAAAAGATTAAATGTTAAAATTTCATCATTATAGACCATTTTGGGAACGTTCGACATGTCTGGAGTCATCGTTTTTCATCTGAAAATCGATTTTTTGGACTGTACCAAAAATGATTCAAAATGTCAATTGGATCATGCCTCATGTTGAATAACCACTTTTTAAACCCTCACAGTGGCCAAAATTGCCATTTTTACAGAGTTTTGCTTACTCAAAAGCTTCAATTTGGACCCGTTTCAGGCACAGAAATGACTTTAAACACACTTATTTTAGTTGAAAAAGTCATAATTCACATCCAACAGTCATTTAGAGTCAAAAGATTAAATGTTAAAATTTCATCATTATAGACCATTTTGGGAACGTTCGACATGTCCGGAGTCATCGTTTTTCATCCGAAAATCGATTTTTTGGACTGTACCAAAAATGATTCAAAATGTCAATTGGATCATGCCTCATGTTGAATAACCACTTTTTAAACCCTCACAGTGACCAAAATTGCCATTTTTACAGAGTTTTGCTTACTCAAAAGCTTCAATTTTGACCCGTTTCAGGCACAGAAATGACTTTAAACACACTTATTTTAGTTGAAAAAGTCATAATTCACATCCAACAGTCATTTAGAGTCAAAAGATTAAATATTAAAATTTCATCATTATAGACCATTTTGGGAACGTTCGACATGTCCGGAGTCATCGTTTTTCATCCGAAAATCGATTTTTTGGACTGTACCAAAAATGATTCAAAATGTCAATTGGATCATGCCTCATGTTGAATAACCACTTTTTAAACCCTCACAGTGACCAAAATGGCCATTTTTACAGAGTTTTGATTACTCAAAAGCTTCAATTTTGACCCGTTTCAGTCACAAAAATTACTTTAAACACACTTATTTTAGTTGAAAAAGTCATAATTCACATCCAACAGTCATTTAGAGTCAAAAGATTAAATGTTAAAATTTCATCATTATAGACCATTTTGGGAACGTTCGACATGTCCGGAGTCATCGTTTTTCATCCGAAAATCGATTTTTTGGACTGTACCAAAAATGATTCAAAATGTCAATTGGATCGTGCCTCATGTTGAATAACCACTTTTTAAACCCTCACAGTGACCAAAATGGCCATTTTTACAGAGTTTTGCTTACTCAAAAGCTTCAATTTTGACCCGTTTCAGTCACAGAAATAACTTTAAACACACTTATTTTAGTTGAAAAAGTCATAATTCACATCCAACAGTCATTTAGAGTCAAAACATTAAATGTTAAAATTTCATCATTATAGACCATTTTGGGAACGTTCGACATGTCCGGAGTCATCGTTTTTCATCCGAAAATCGATTTTTTAGACTGTACCAAAAATGATTCAAAATGTCAATTGGATCATGCCTCATGTTGAATAACCACTTTTTAAACCCTCACAGTGACCAAAATTGCCATTTTTACAGAGTTTTGCTTACTCAAAAGCTTCAATTTTGACCCGTTTCAGGCACAGAAATGACTTTAAACACACTTATTTTAGTTGAAAAAGTCATAATGCACATCCAACAGTCATTTAGAGTCAAAAGATTAAATGTTAAAATTTCATCATTATAGACCATTTTGGGAACGTTCGACATGTCCGGAGTCATCGTTTTTCATCCGAAAATTTATTTTTTGGACTGTACCAAAAATGATTCAAAATGTCAATTGGATCGTGCCTCATGTTTGAATAACCACTTTTTAAACCCTCACAGTGACCAAAATGGCCATTTTTACAGAGTTTTGCATACTCAAAAGCTTCAATTTTGACCCGTTTCAGGCACAGAAATGACTTTAAACACACTTATTTTAGTTGAAAAAGTCATAATTCACATCCAACAGTCATTTAGAGTCAAAAGAGTAAATGTTAAAATTTCATCATTATAGACCATTTTGGGAACGTTCGACATGTCCGGAGTCATCGTTTTTCATCCGAAAATCGATTTTTTGGACTGTACCAAAAATGATTCAAAATGTCAATTGGATCATGCCTCATGTTGAATAACCACTTTTTAAACCCTCACAGTGACCAAAATTGCCATTTTTACAGAGTTTTGCTTACTCAAAAGCTTCAATTTTGACCCGTTTCAGGCACAGAAATGACTTTAAACACACTTATTTTAGTTGAAAAAGTCATAATTCACATCCAACAGTCATTTAGAGTCAAAAGATTAAATGTTAAAATTTCATCATTATAGACCATTTTGGGAACGTTCGACATGTCCGGAGTCATCGTTTTTCATCCGAAAATCGATTTTTTGGACTGTACCAAAAATGATTCAAAATGTCAATTGGATCATGCCTCATGTTGAATAACCACTTTTTAAACCCTCACAGTGACCAAAATTGCCAATTTTACAGAGTTTTGCTTACTCAAAAGCTTCAATTTTGACCCGTTTCAGGCACAGAAATGACTTTAAACACACTTATTTTAGTTGAAAAAGTCATAATTCACATCCAACAGTCATTTAGAGTCAAAAGATTAAATGTTAAAATTTCATCATTATAGACCATTTTGGGAACGTTCGACATGTCCGGAGTCATCGTTTTTTATCCGAAAATTGATTTTTTGGACTGTACCAAAAATGATTCAAAATGTCAATTGGATCGTGCCTCATGTTGAATAACCACTTTTTAAACCCTCACAGTGACCAAAATGGCCATTTTTACAGAGTTTTGCTTACTCAAAAGCTTCAATTTTGACCCGTTTCAGGCACAGAAATGACTTTAAACACACTTATTTTAGTTGAAAAAGTCATAATTCACATCCAACAGTCATTTAGAGTCAAAAGATCAAATGTTAAAATTTCATCATTATAGACCATTTTGGGAACGTTCGACATGTCCGGAGTCATCGTTTTTCATCCGAAAATCGATTTTTTTGGACTGTACCAAAAATGATTCAAAATGTCAATTGGATCATGCCTCATGTTGAATAACCACTTTTTAAACCCTCACAGTGACCAAAATTGCCATTTTTACAGAGTTTTGCTTACTCAAAAGCTTCAATTTTGACCCGTTTCAGGCACAGAAATGACTTTAAACACACTTATTTTAGTTGAAAAAGTCATAATTCACATCCAACAGTCATTTAGAGTCAAAAGATTAAATGTTAAAATTTCATCATTATAGACCATTTTGGGAACGTTCGACATGTCCGGAGTCATCGTTTTTCATCCGAAAATTGATTCTTTGGACTGTACCAAAAATGATTCAAAATGTCAATTGGATCGTGCCTCATGTTGAATAACCACTTTTTAAACCCTCACAGTGACCAAAATAGCCATTTTTACAGAGTTTTGCTTACTCAAAAGCTTCAATTTTGACCCGTTTCAGGCACAGAAATGACTTTAAACACACTTATTTTAGTTGAAAAAGTCATAATTCACATCCAACAGTCATTTAGAGTCAAAAGATTAAATGTTAAAATTTCATCATTATAGACCATTTTGGGAACGTTCGACATGTCCGGAGTCATCGTTTTTCATCCGAAAATCGATTTTTTGGACTGTACCAAAAATGATTCAAAATGTCAATTGGATCATGCCTCATGTTGAATAACCACGTTTTAAACCCTCACAGTGACCAAAATTGCCATTTTTACAGAGTTTTGCTTACTCAAAAGCTTCAATTTTGACCCGTTTCAGGCACAGAAATGACTTTAAACACACTTATTTTAGTTGAAAAAGTCATACTTCACATCCAACAGTCATTTAGAGTCAAAAGATTAATGTTAAAATTTCATCATTATAGACCATTTTGGGAACGTTCGACATGTCCGGAGTCATCGTTTTTCATCCGAAAATCGATTTTTTGGACTGTACCAAAAATGATTCAAAATGTCAATTGGATCATGCCTCATGTTGAATAACCACTTTTTAAACCCTCACAGTGACCAAAATTGCCATTTTTACAGAGTTTTGATTACTCAAAAGCTTCAATTTTGACCCGTTTCAGTCACAAAAATTACTTTAAACACACTTATTTTAGTTGAAAAAGTCATAATTCACATCCAACAGTCATTTAGAGTCAAAAGATTAAATGTTAAAATTTCATCATTATAGACCATTTTGGGAACGTTCGACATGTCCGGAGTCATGGTTTTTCATCCGAAAATTGATTTTTTGGACTGTACCAAAAATGATTCAAAATGTCAATTGGATCATGCCTCATGTTGAATAACCACTTTTTAAACCCTCACAGTGTCCAAAATTGCCATTTTTACAGAGTTTTGCTTACTCAAAAGCTTCAATTTTGACCAGTTTCAGGCACAGAAATGACTTTAAACACACTTATTTTAGTTGAAAAAGTCATAATTCACATCCAACAGTCATTTAGAGTCAAAAGATTAAATGTTAAAATTTCATCATTAAAGACCATTTTGGGAACGTTCGACATGTCCGGAGTCATCGTTTTTCATCCGAAAATCGATTTTTTGGACTGTACCAAAAATTATTCAAAATGTCAATTGGATCGTGCCTCATGTTGAATAACCACTTTTTAAACCCTCACAGTGACCAAAATGGACATTTTTACAAAGTTTTGCTTACTCAAAAGCTTCAATTTTGACCCGTTTCAGTCACAGAAATGACTTTAAACACACTTATTTTAGTTGAAAAAGTCATAATTCACATCCAACAGTCATTTAGAGTCAAAAGAATCAATGTTAAAATTTCATCATTATAGACCATTTTGGGAACGTTCGACATGTCCGGAGTCATCGTTTTTCATCCGAAAATCGATTTTTTGGACTGTACCAAAAATGATTCAAAATGTCAATTGGATCATGCCTCATGTTGAATAACCACTTTTTAAACCCTCACAGTGACCAAAATTGCCATTTTTACAGAGTTTTGCTTACTCAAAAGCTTCAATTTTGACCCGTTTCAGGCACAGAAATGACTTTAAACACACTTATTTTAGTTGAAAAAGTCATAATTCACATCCAACAGTCATTTAGAGTCAAAAGATTAAATATTAAAATTTCATCATTATAGACCATTTTGGGAACGTTCGACATGTCCGGAGTCATCGTTTTTCATCCGAAAATCGATTTTTTGGACTGTACCAAAAATGATTCAAAATGTCAATTGGATCATGCCTCATGTTGAATAACAACTTTTTAAACCCTCACAGTGACCAAAATTGCCATTTTTACAGAGTTTTGATTACTCAAAAGCTTCAATTTTGACCCGTTTCAGTCACAAAAATTACTTTAAACACACTTATTTTAGTTGAAAAAGTCATAATTCACATCCAACAGTCATTTAGAGTCAAAAGATTAAATGTTAAAATTTCATCATTATAGACCATTTTGGGAACGTTCGACATGTCCGGAGTCATCGTTTTTCATCCGAAAATCGATTTTTTGGACTGTACCAAAAATGATTCAAAATGTCAATTGGATCGTGCCTCATGTTGAATAACCACTTTTTAAACCCTCACAGTGACCAAAATGGCCATTTTTACAGAGTTTTGCTTACTCAAAAGCTTCAATTTTGACCCGTTTCAGTCACAGAAATGACTTTAAACACACTTATTTTAGTTGAAAAAGTCATAATTCACATCCAACAGTCATTTAGAGTCAAAAGATTAAATGTTAAAATTTCATCATTATAGACCATTTTGGGAACGTTCGACATGTCCGGAGTCATCGTTTTTCATCCGAAAATCGATTTTTTAGACTGTACCAAAAATGATTCAAAATGTCAATTGGATCATGCCTCATGTTGAATAACCACTTTTTAAACCCTCACAGTGACCAAAATTGCCATTTTTACAGAGTTTTGCTTACTCAAAAGCTTCAATTTTGACCCGTTTCAGGCACAGAAATGACTTTAAACACACTTATTTTAGTTGAAAAAGTCATAATGCACATCCAACAGTCATTTAGAGTCAAAAGATTAAATGTTAAAATTTCATCATTATAAACCATTTTGGGAACGTTCGACATGTCCGGAGTCATCGTTTTTCATCCGAAAATCGATTTTTTGGACTGTACCAAAAATGATTCAAAATGTCAATTGGATCATGCCTCATGTTGAATAACCACTTTTTAAACCCTCACAGTGACCAAAATTGCCATTTTTACAGAGTTTTGCTTACTCAAAAGCTTCAATTTGGACCCGTTTCAGGCACAGAAATGACTTTAAACACACTTATTTTAGTTGAAAAAGTCATAATTCACATCCAACAGTCATTTAGAGTCAAAAGATTAAATGTTAAAATTTCATCATTATAGACCATTTTGGGAACGTTCGACATGTCCGGAGTCATCGTTTTTCATCCGAAAATCGATTTTTTGGACTGTACCAAAAATGATTCAAAATGTCAATTGGATCATGCCTCATGTTGAATAACCACTTTTTAAACCCTCACAGTGACCAAAATGGCCATTTTTACAGAGTTTTGCTTACTCAAAAGCTTCAATTTTGACCCGTTTCAGGCACAGAAATGACTTTAAACACACTTATTTTAGTTGAAAAAGTCATAATTCACATCCAACAGTCATTTAGAGTCAAAAGATTAAATATTAAAATTTCATCATTATAGACCATTTTGGGAACGTTCGACATGTCCGGAGTCATCGTTTTTCATCCGAAAATCGATTTTTTGGACTGTACCAAAAATGATTCAAAATGTCAATTGGATCATGCCTCATGTTGAATAACCACTTTTTAAACCCTCACAGTGACCAAAATTGCCATTTTTACAGAGTTTTGATTACTCAAAAGCTTCAATTTTGACCCGTTTCAGTCACAAAAATTACTTTAAACACACTTATTTTAGTTGAAAAAGTCATAATTCACATCCAACAGTCATTTAGAGTCAAAAGATTAAATGTTAAAATTTCATCATTATAGACCATTTTGGGAACGTTCGACATGTCCGGAGTCATCGTTTTTCATCCGAAAATCGATTTTTTGGACTGTACCAAAAATGATTCAAAATGTCAATTGGATCGTGCCTCATGTTGAATAACCACTTTTTAAACCCTCACAGTGACCAAAATGGCCATTTTTACAGAGTTTTGCTTACTCAAAAGCTTCAATTTTGACCCGTTTCAGTCACAGAAATGACTTTAAACACACTTATTTTAGTTGAAAAAGTCATAATTCACATCCAACAGTCATTTAGAGTCAAAACATTAAATGTTAAAATTTCATCATTATAGACCATTTTGGGAACGTTCGACATGTCCGGAGTCATCGTTTTTCATCCGAAAATCGATTTTTTAGACTGTACCAAAAATGATTCAAAATGTCAATTGGATCATGCCTCATGTTGAATAACCACTTTTTAAACCCTCACAGTGACCAAAATTGCCATTTTTACAGAGTTTTGCTTACTCAAAAGCTTCAATTTTGACCCGTTTCAGGCACAGAAATGACTTTAAACACACTTATTTTAGTTGAAAAAGTCATAATGCACATCCAACAGTCATTTAGAGTCAAAAGATTAAATGTTAAAATTTCATCATTATAGACCATTTTGGGAACGTTCGACATGTCCGGAGTCATCGTTTTTCATCCGAAAATTGATTTTTTGGACTGTACCAAAAATGATTCAAAATGTCAATTGGATCGTGCCTCATGTTGAATAACCACTTTTTAAACCCTCACAGTGACCAAAATGGCCATTTTTACAGAGTTTTGCTTACTCAAAAGCTTCAATTTTGACCTGTTTCAGTCACAGAAATGACTTTAAACACACTTATTTTAGTTGAAAAAGTCATAATTCACATCCAACAGTCATTTAGAGTCAAAAGATTAAATGTTAAAATTTCATCATTATAGACCATTTTGGGAACGTTCGACATGTCCGGAGTCATCGTTTTTCATCCGAAAATCGATTTTTTGGACTGTACCAAAAATGATTCAAAATGTCAATTGGATCATGCCTCATGTTGAATAACCACTTTTTAAACCCTCACAGTGACCAAAATTGCCATTTTTACAGAGTTTTGCTTACTCAAAAGCTTCAGTTTTGACCCGTTTCAGGCACAGAAATGACTTTAAACACACTTATTTTAGTTGAAAAAGTCATAATTCACATCCAACAGTCATTTAGAGTCAAAAGATTAAATGTTAAAATTTCATCATTATAGACCATTTTGGGAACGTTCGACATGTCCGGAGTCATCGTTTTTCATCCGAAAATCGATTTTTTGGACTGTACCAAAAATGATTCAAAATGTCAATTGGATCATGCCTCATGTTGAATAACCACTTTTTAAACCCTCACAGTGACCAAAATTGCCAATTTTACAGAGTTTTGCTTACTCAAAAGCTTCAATTTTGACCCGTTTCAGGCACAGAAATGACTTTAAACACACTTATTTTAGTTGAAAAAGTCATAATTCACATCCAACAGTCATTTAGAGTCAAAAGATTAAATGTTAAAATTTCATCATTATAGACCATTTTGGGAACGTTCGACATGTCCGTAGTCATCGTTTCTCATCCGAAAATCGATTTTTTGGACTGTACCAAAAATGATTCAAAATGTCAATTGGATCGTGCCTCATGTTGAATAACCACTTTTTAAACCCTCACAGTGACCAAAATGGCCATTTTTACAGAGTTTTGCTTACTCAAAAGCTTCAATTTTGACCCGTTTCAGTCACAGAAATGACTTTAAACACACTTATTTTAGTTGAAAAAGTCATAATTCACATCCAACAGTCATTTAGAGTCAAAACATTAAATGTTAAAATTTCATCATTATAGACCATTTTGGGAACGTTCGACATGTCCGGAGTCATCGTTTTTCATCCGAAAATCGATTTTTTAGACTGTACCAAAAATGATTCAAAATGTCAATTGGATCATGCCTCATGTTGAATAACCACTTTTTAAACCCTCACAGTGACCAAAATTGCCATTTTTACAGAGTTTTGCTTACTCAAAAGCTTCAATTTTGACCCGTTTCAGGCACAGAAATGACTTTAAACACACTTATTTTAGTTGAAAAAGTCATAATGCACATCCAACAGTCATTTAGAGTCAAAAGATTAAATGTTAAAATTTCATCATTATAGACCATTTTGGGAACGTTCGACATGTCCGGAGTCATCGTTTTTCATCCGAAAATTGATTTTTTGGACTGTACCAAAAATGATTCAAAATGTCAATTGGATCGTGCCTCATGTTGAATAACCACTTTTTAAACCCTCACAGTGACCAAAATGGCAATTTTTACAGAGTTTTGCTTACTCAAAAGCTTCAATTTTGACCCGTTTCAGTCACAGAAATGACTTTAAACACACTTATTTTAGTTGAAAAAGTCATAATTCACATCCAACAGTCATTTAGAGTCAAAAGATTAAATGTTAAAATTTCATCATTATAGACCATTTTGGGAACGTTCGACATGTCCGGAGTCATCGTTTTTCATCCGAAAATCGATTTTTTGGACTGTACCAAAAATGATTCAAAATGTCAATTGGATCATGCCTCATGTTGAATAACCACTTTTTAAACCCTCACAGTGACCAAAATTGCCATTTTTACAGAGTTTTGCTTACTCAAAAGCTTCAATTTTGACCCGTTTCAGGCACAGAAATGACTTTAAACACACTTATTTTAGTTGAAAAAGTCATAATTCACATCCAACAGTCATTTAGAGTCAAAAGATTAAATGTTAAAATTTCATCATTATAGACCATTTTGGGAACGTTCGACATGTCCGGAGTCATCGTTTTTCATCCGAAAATCGATTTTTTAAACTGTACCAAAAATGATTCAAAATGTCAATTGGATCATGCCTCATGTTGAATAACCACTTTTTAAACCCTCACAGTGACCAAAATTGCCAATTTTACAGAGTTTTGCTTACTCAAAAGCTTCAATTTTGACCCGTTTCAGGCACAGAAATGACTTTAAACACACTTATTTTAGTTGAAAAAGTCATAATTCACATCCAACAGTCATTTAGAGTCAAAAGATTAAATGTTAAAATTTCATCATTATAGACCATTTTGGGAACGTTCGACATGTCCGGAGTCATCGTTTTTCATCCGAAAATTGATTTTTTGGACTGTACCAAAAATGATTCAAAATGTCAATTGGATCATGCCTCATGTTGAATAACCACTTTTTAAACCCTCACAGTGACCAAAATGGCCATTTTTACAGAGTTTTGCTTACTCAAAAGCTTCAATTTTGACCCGTTTCAGTCACAGAAATGACTTTAAACACACTTATTTTAGTTGAAAAAGTCATAATTCACATCCAACAGTCATTTAGAGTCAAAAGATTAAATGTTAAAATTTCATCATTATAGACCATTTTGGGAACGTTCGACATGTCCGGAGTCATCGTTTTTCATCCGAAAATCGATTTTTTGGACTGTACCAAAAATGATTCAAAATGTCAATTGGATCATGCCTCATGTTGAATAACCACTTTTTAAACCCTCACAGTGACCAAAATTGCCATTTTTACAGAGTTTTGCTTACTCAAAAGCTTCAATTTTGACCCGTTTCAGGCACAGAAATGACTTTAAACACACTTATTTTAGTTGAAAAAGTCATAATTCACATCCAACAGTCATTTAGAGTCAAAAGATTAAATGTTAAAATTTCATCATTATAGACCATTTTGGGAACGTTCGACATGTCCGGAGTCATCGTTTTTCATCCGAAAATTGATTTTTTGGACTGTACCAAAAATGATTCAAAATGTCAATTGGATCATGCCTCATGTTGAATAACCACTTTTTAAACCCTCACAGTGACCAAAATTGCCAATTTTACAGAGTTTTGCTTACTCAAAAGCTTCAATTTTGACCCTTTTCAGGCACAGAAATGACTTTAAACACACTTATTTTAGTTGAAAAAGTCATAATTCACATCCAACAGTCATTTAGAGTCAAAAGATTAAATGTTAAAATTTCATCATTATAGACCATTTTGGGAACGTTCGACATGTCCGGAGTCATCGTTTTTCATCCGAAAATTGATTTTTTGGACTGTACCAAAAATGATTCAAAATGTCAATTGGATCGTGCCTCATGTTGAATAACCACTTTTTAAACCCTCACAGTGACCAAAATGGCCATTTTTACAGAGTTTTGCTTACTCAAAAGCTTCAATTTTGACCCGTTTCAGGCACAGAAATGACTTTAAACACACTTATTTTAGTTGAAAAAGTCATAATTCACATCCAACAGTCATTTAGAGTCAAAAGATCAAATGTTAAAATTTCATCATTATAGACCATTTTGGGAACGTTCGACATGTCCGGAGTCATCGTTTTTCATCCGAAAATCGATTTTTTTGGACTGTACCAAAAATGATTCAAAATGTCAATTGGATCATGCCTCATGTTGAATAACCACTTTTTAAACCCTCACAGTGACCAAAATTGCCATTTTTACAGAGTTTTGCTTACTCAAAAGCTTCAATTTTGACCCGTTTCAGGCACAGAAATGACTTTAAACACACTTATTTTTGTTGAAAAAGTCATAATTCACATCCAACAGTCATTTAGAGTCAAAAGATTAAATGTTAAAATTTCATCATTATAGACCATTTTGGGAACGTTCGACATGTCCGGAGTCATCGTTTTTCATCAGAAAATTGATTCTTTGGACTGTACCAAAAATGATTCAAAATGTCAATTGGATCGTGCCTCATGTTGAATAACCACTTTTTAAACCCTCACAGTGACCAAAATGGCCATTTTTACAGAGTTTTGCTTACTCAAAAGCTTCAATTTTGACCCGTTTCAGGCACAGAAATGACTTTAAACACACTTATTTTAGTTGAAAAAGTCATAATTCACATCCAACAGTCATTTAGAGTCAAAAGATCAAATGTTAAAATTTCATCATTATAGACCATTTTGGGAACGTTCGACATGTCCGGAGTCATCGTTTTTCATCCGAAAATCGATTTTTTTGGACTGTACCAAAAATGATTCAAAATGTCAATTGGATCATGCCTCATGTTGAATAACCACTTTTTAAACCCTCACAGTGACCAAAATTGCCATTTTTACAGAGTTTTGCTTACTCAAAAGCTTCAATTTTGACCCGTTTCAGGCACAGAAATGACTTTAAACACACTTATTTTAGTTGAAAAAGTCATAATTCACATCCAACAGTCATTTAGAGTCAAAAGATTAAATGTTAAAATTTCATCATTATAGACCATTTTGGGAACGTTCGACATGTCCGGAGTCATCGTTTTTCATCAGAAAATTGATTCTTTGGACTGTACCAAAAATGATTCAAAATGTCAATTGGATCGTGCCTCATGTTGAATAACCACTTTTTAAACCCTCACAGTGACCAAAATGGCCATTTTTACAGAGTTTTGCTTACTCAAAAGCTTCAATTTTGACCCGTTTCAGTCACAGAAATGACTTTAAACACACTTATTTTAGTTGAAAAAGTTATAATTCACATCCAACAGTCATTTAGAGTCAAAAGATTAAATGTTAAAATTTCATCATTATAGACCATTTTGGGAACGTTCGACATGTCCGGAGTCATCGTTTTTCATCCGAAAATTGATTTTTTGGACTGTACCAAAAATGATTCAAAATGTCAATTGGATCGTGCCTCATGTTGAATAACCACTTTTTAAACCCTCACAGTGACCAAAATGGCCATTTTTACAGAGTTTTGCTTACTCAAAAGCTTCAATTTTGACCCGTTTCAGGCACAGAAATGACTTTAAACACACTTATTTTAGTTGAAAAAGTCATAATTCACATCCAACAGTCATTTAGAGTCAAAAGATCAAATGTTAAAATTTCATCATTATAGACCATTTTGGGAACGTTCGACATGTCCGGAGTCATCGTTTTTCATCCGAAAATCGATTTTTTTGGACTGTACCAAAAATGATTCAAAATGTCAATTGGATCATGCCTCATGTTGAATAACCACTTTTTAAACCCTCACAGTGACCAAAATTGCCATTTTTACAGAGTTTTGCTTACTCAAAAGCTTCAATTTTGACCCGTTTCAGGCACAGAAATGACTTTAAACACACTTATTTTAGTTGAAAAAGTCATAATTCACATCCAACAGTCATTTAGAGTCAAAAGATTAAATGTTAAAATTTCATCATTATAGACCATTTTGGGAACGTTCGACATGTCCGGAGTCATCGTTTTTCATCCGAAAATTGATTTTTTTGGACTGTACCAAAAATGATTCAAAATGTCAATTGGATCGTGCCTCATGTTGAATAGCCACTTTTTAAACCCTCACAGTGACCAAAATACCATTTTTACAGAGTTTGCTTACTCAAAAGCTTCAATTTTGACCCGTTTCAATCACAGAAATGACTTTAAACACACTTATTTTAGTTGAAAAAGTCATAATTCACATCCAACAGTCATTTAGAGTCAAAAGATTAAATGTTAAAATTTCATCATTATAGACCATTTTGGGAACGTACGACATGTCCGGAGTCATCGTTTTTCATCCGAAAATCGATTTTTTGGACTGTACCCAAAATGATTCAAAATGTCAATTGGATCATGCCTCATGTTGAATAACCACTTTTTAAACCCTCACAGTGACCAAAATTGCCATTTTTACAGAGTTTTGCTTACTCAAAAGCTTCAATTTTGACCCGTTTCAGGCACAGAAATGACTTTAAACACACTTATTTTAGTTGAAAAAGTCATAATTCACATCCAACAGTCATTTAGAGTCAAAAGATTAAATGTTAAAATTTCATCATTATAGACCTTTTTGGGAACGTTCGACATGTCCGGAGTCATCGTTTTTCATCCGAAAATTGATTTTTTGGACTGTACCAAAAATGATTCAAAATGTCAATTGGATCGTGCCTCATGTTGAATAACCACTTTTTAAACCCTCACAGTGACCAAAATGGCCATTTTTACAGAGTTTTGCTTACTCAAAAGCTTCAATTTTGACCCGTTTCAGTCACAGAAATGACTTTAAACACACTTATTTTAGTTGAAAAAGTCATAATTCACATCCAACAGTCATTTAGAGTCAAAAGATTAAATGTTAAAATTTCATCATTATAGACCATTTTGGGAACGTTCGACATGTCCGGAGTCATCGTTTTTCATCCGAAAATCGATTTTTTGGACTGTACCAAAAATGATTCAAAATGTCAATTGGATCATGCCTCATGTTGAATAACCACTTTTTAAACCCTCACAGTGACCAAAATTGCCATTTTTACAGAGTTTTGCTTACTCAAAAGCTTCAATTTTGACCCGTTTCAGTCACAGAAATGACTTTAAACACACTTATTTTAGTTGAAAAAGTCATAATTCACATCCAACAGTCATTTAGAGTCAAAAGATTAAATGTTAAAATTTCATCATTATAGACCATTTTGGGAACGTTCGACATGTCCGGAGTCATCGTTTTTCATCCGAAAATTGATTTTTTGGACTGTACCAAAAATGATTCAAAATGTCAATTGGATCGTGCCTCATGTTGAATAACCACTTTTTAAACCCTCACAGTGACCAAAATGGCCATTTTTACAGAGTTTTGCTTACTCAAAAGCTTCAATTTTGACCCGTTTCAGTCACAGAAATGACTTTAAACACACTTATTTTAGTTGAAAAAGTCATAATTCACATCCAACAGTCATTTAGAGTCAAAAGATTAAATGTTACATTTTCATCATTATAGACCATTTTGGGAACGTTCGACATGTCCGGAGTCATCGTTTTTCATCCGAAAATCGATTTTTTGGACTGTACAAAAAATGATTCAAAATGTCAATTGGATCATGCCTCATGTTGAATAACCACTTTTTAAACCCTCACAGTGACCAAAATTGCCATTTTTACAGAGTTTTGCTTACTCAAAAGCTTCAATTTTGACCCGTTTCAGGCACAGAAATGACTTTAAACACACTTATTTTAGTTGAAAAAGTCATAATTCACATCCAACAGTCATTTAGAGTCAAAAGATTAAATGTTAAAATTTCATCATTATAGACCATTTTGGGAACGTTCGACATGTCCGGAGTCATCGTTTTTCATCCGAAAATTGATTTTTTGGACTGTACCAAAAATGATTCAAAATGTCAATTGGATCATGCCTCATGTTGAATAACCACTTTTTAAACCCTCACAGTGACCAAAATTGCCAATTTTACAGAGTTTTGCTTACTCAAAAGCTTCAATTTTGACCCGTTTCAGGCACAGAAATGACTTTAAACACACTTATTTTAGTTGAAAAAGTCATAATTCACATCCAACAGTCATTTAGAGTCAAAAGATTAAATGTTAAAATTTCATCATTATAGACCATTTTGGGAACGTTCGACATGTCCGGAGTCATCGTTTTTCATCCGAAAATTGATTTTTTGGACTGTACCAAAAATGATTCAAAATGTCAATTGGATCGTGCCTCATGTTGAATAACCACTTTTTAAACCCTCACAGTGACCAAAATGGCCATTTTTACAGAGTTTTGCTTACTCAAAAGCTTCAATTTTGACCCGTTTCAGGCACAGAAATGACTTTAAACACACTTATTTCAGTTGAAAAAGTCATAATTCACATCCAACAGTCATTTAGAGTCAAAAGATCAAATGTTAAAATTTCATCATTATAGACCATTTTGGGAACGTTCGACATGTCCGGAGTCATCGTTTTTCATCCGAAAATCGATTTTTTTGGACTGTACCAAAAATGATTCAAAATGTCAATTGGATCATGCCTCATGTTGAATAACCACTTTTTAAACCCTCACAGTGACCAAAATTGCCATTTTTACAGAGTTTTGCTTACTCAAAAGCTTCAATTTTGACCCGTTTCAGGCACAGAAATGACTTTAAACACACTTATTTTTGTTGAAAAAGTCATAATTCACATCCAACAGTCATTTAGAGTCAAAAGATTAAATGTTAAAATTTCATCATTATAGACCATTTTGGGAACGTTCGACATGTCCGGAGTCATCGTTTTTCATCCGAAAATTGATTCTTTGGACTGTACCAAAAATGATTCAAAATGTCAATTGGATCGTGCCTCATGTTGAATAACCACTTTTTAAACCCTCACAGTGACCAAAATGGCCATTTTTACAGAGTTTTGCTTACTCAAAAGCTTCAATTTTGACCCGTTTCAGTCACAGAAATGACTTTAAACACACTTATTTTAGTTGAAAAAGTTATAATTCACATCCAACAGTCATTTAGAGTCAAAAGATTAAATGTTAAAATTTCATCATTATAGACCATTTTGGGAACGTTCGACATGTCCGGAGTCATCGTTTTTCATCCGAAAATCGATTTTTTGGACTGTACCAAAAATGATTCAAAATGTCAATTGGATCATGCCTCATGTTGAATAACCACTTTTTAAACCCTCACAGTGACCAAAATTGCCATTTTTACAGAGTTTTGCTTACTCAAAAGCCTCAATTTTGACCCGTTTCAGGCACAGAAATGACTTTAAACACACTTATTTTAGTTGAAAAAGTCATAATTCACATCCAACAGTCATTTAGAGTCAAAATATTAAATGTTAAAATTTCATCATTATAGACCATTTTGGGAACGTTCGACATGTCCGGAGTCATCGTTTTTCATCCGAAAATCGATTTTTTGGACTGTACCAAAAATGATTCAAAATGTCAATTGGATCATGCCTCATGTTGAATAACCACTTTTTAAACCCTCACAGTGACCAAAATTGCCATTTTTACAGAGTTTTGCTTACTCAAAAGCTTCAATTTTGACCCGTTTCAGGCACAGAAATGACTTTAAACACACTTATTTTAGTTGAAAAAGTCATAATTCACATCCAACAGTCATTTAGAGTCAAAAGATTAAATGTTAAAATTTCATCATTATAGACCATTTTGGGAACGTTCGACATGTCCGGAGTCATCGTTTTTCATCCGAAAATTGAATTTTTTGGACTGTACCAAAAATGATTCAAAATGTCAATTGGATCGTGCCTCATGTTGAATAGCCACTTTTTAAACCCTCACAGTGACCAAAATGGCCATTTTTACAGAGTTTTGCTTACTCAAAAGCTTCAATTTTGACCCGTTTCAATCACAGAAATGACTTTAAACACACTTATTTTAGTTGAAAAAGTCATAATTCACATCCAACAGTCATTTAGAGTCAAAAGATTAAATGTTAAAATTTCATCATTATAGACCATTTTGGGAACGTTCGACATGTCCGGAGTCATCGTTTTTCATCCGAAAATCGATTTTTTGGACTGTACCCAAAATGATTCAAAATGTCAATTGGATCATGCCTCATGTTGAATAACCACTTTTTAAACCCTCACAGTGACCAAAATTGCCATTTTTACAGAGTTTTGCTTACTCAAAAGCTTCAATTTTGACCCGTTTCAGGCACAGAAATGACTTTAAACACACTTATTTTAGTTGAAAAAGTCATAATTCACATCCAACAGTCATTTAGAGTCAAAATATTAAATGTTAAAATTTCATCATTATAGACCATTTTGGGAACGTTCGACATGTCCGGAGTCATCGTTTTTCATCCGAAAATCGATTTTTTGGACTGTACCAAAAATGATTCAAAATGTCAATTGGATCATGCCTCATGTTGAATAACCACTTTTTAAACCCTCACAGTGACCAAAATTGCCATTTTTACAGAGTTTTGCTTACTCAAAAGCTTCAATTTTGACCCGTTTCAGGCACAGAAATGACTTTAAACACACTTATTTTAGTTGAAAAAGTCATAATTCACATCCAACAGTCATTTAGAGTCAAAAGATTAAATGTTAAAATTTCATCATTATAGACCATTTTGGGAACGTTCGACATGTCCGGAGTCATCGTTTTTCATCCGAAAATTGATTTTTTTGGACTGTACCAAAAATGATTCAAAATGTCAATTGGATCGTGCCTCATGTTGAATAGCCACTTTTTAAACCCTCACAGTGACCAAAATGGCCATTTTTACAGAGTTTTGCTTACTCAAAAGCTTCAATTTTGACCCGTTTCAATCACAGAAATGACTTTAAACACACTTATTTTAGTTGAAAAAGTCATAATTCACATCCAACAGTCATTTAGAGTCAAAAGATTAAATGTTAAAATTTCATCATTATAGACCATTTTGGGAACGTTCGACATGTCCGGAGTCATCGTTTTTCATCCGAAAATCGATTTTTTGGACTGTACCCAAAATGATTCAAAATGTCAATTGGATCATGCCTCATGTTGAATAACCACTTTTTAAACCCTCACAGTGACCAAAATTGCCATTTTTACAGAGTTTTGCTTACTCAAAAGCTTCAATTTTGACCCGTTTCAGGCACAGAAATGACTTTAAACACACTTATTTTAGTTGAAAAAGTCATAATTCACATCCAACAGTCATTTAGAGTCAAAAGATTAAATGTTAAAATTTCATCATTATAGACCATTTTGGGAACGTTCGACATGTCCGGAGTCATCGTTTTTCATCCGAAAATTGATTTTTTGGACTGTACCAAAAATGATTCAAAATGTCAATTGGATCGTGCCTCATGTTGAATAACCACTTTTTAAACCCTCACAGTGACCAAAATGGCCATTTTTACAGAGTTTTGCTTACTCAAAAGCTTCAATTTTGACCCGTTTCAGGCACAGAAATGACTTTAAACACACTTATTTTAGTTGAAAAAGTCATAATTCACATCCAACAGTCATTTAGAGTCAAAAGATCAAATGTTAAAATTTCATCATTATAGACCATTTTGGGAACGTTCGACATGTCCGGAGTCATCGTTTTTCATCCGAAAATCGATTTTTTTGGACTGTACCAAAAATGATTCAAAATGTCAATTGGATCATGCCTCATGTTGAATAACCACTTTTTAAACCCTCACAGTGACCAAAATTGCCATTTTTACAGAGTTTTGCTTACTCAAAAGCTTCAATTTTGACCCGTTTCAGGCACAGAAATGACTTTAAACACACTTATTTTTGTTGAAAAAGTCATAATTCACATCCAACAGTCATTTAGAGTCAAAAGATTAAATGTTAAAATTTCATCATTATAGACCATTTTGGGAACGTTCGACATGTCCGGAGTCATCGTTTTTCATCAGAAAATTGATTCTTTGGACTGTACCAAAAATGATTCAAAATGTCAATTGGATCGTGCCTCATGTTGAATAACCACTTTTTAAACCCTCACAGTGACCAAAATGGCCATTTTTACAGAGTTTTGCTTACTCAAAAGCTTCAATTTTGACCCGTTTCAGTCACAGAAATGACTTTAAACACACTTATTTTAGTTGAAAAAGTTATAATTCACATCCAACAGTCATTTAGAGTCAAAAGATTAAATGTTAAAATTTCATCATTATAGACCATTTTGGGAACGTACGACATGTCCGGAGTCATCGTTTTTCATCCGAAAATCGATTTTTTGGACTGTACCCAAAATGATTCAAAATGTCAATTGGATCATGCCTCATGTTGAATAACCACTTTTTAAACCCTCACAGTGACCAAAATTGCCATTTTTACAGAGTTTTGCTTACTCAAAAGCTTCAATTTTGACCCGTTTCAGGCACAGAAATGACTTTAAACACACTTATTTTAGTTGAAAAAGTCATAATTCACATCCAACAGTCATTTAGAGTCAAAAGATTAAATGTTAAAATTTCATCATTATAGACCTTTTTGGGAACGTTCGACATGTCCGGAGTCATCGTTTTTCATCCGAAAATTGATTTTTTGGACTGTACCAAAAATGATTCAAAATGTCAATTGGATCGTGCCTCATGTTGAATAACCACTTTTTAAACCCTCACAGTGACCAAAATGGCCATTTTTACAGAGTTTTGCTTACTCAAAAGCTTCAATTTTGACCCGTTTCAGTCACAGAAATGACTTTAAACACACTTATTTTAGTTGAAAAAGTCATAATTCACATCCAACAGTCATTTAGAGTCAAAAGATTAAATGTTAAAATTTCATCATTATAGACCATTTTGGGAACGTTCGACATGTCCGGAGTCATCGTTTTTCATCCGAAAATCGATTTTTTGGACTGTACCAAAAATGATTCAAAATGTCAATTGGATCATGCCTCATGTTGAATAACCACTTTTTAAACCCTCACAGTGACCAAAATTGCCATTTTTACAGAGTTTTGCTTACTCAAAAGCTTCAATTTTGACCCGTTTCAGTCACAGAAATGACTTTAAACACACTTATTTTAGTTGAAAAAGTCATAATTCACATCCAACAGTCATTTAGAGTCAAAAGATTAAATGTTAAAATTTCATCATTATAGACCATTTTGGGAACGTTCGACATGTCCGGAGTCATCGTTTTTCATCCGAAAATTGATTTTTTGGACTGTACCAAAAATGATTCAAAATGTCAATTGGATCGTGCCTCATGTTGAATAACCACTTTTTAAACCCTCACAGTGACCAAAATGGCCATTTTTACAGAGTTTTGCTTACTCAAAAGCTTCAATTTTGACCCGTTTCAGTCACAGAAATGACTTTAAACACACTTATTTTAGTTGAAAAAGTCATAATTCACATCCAACAGTCATTTAGAGTCAAAAGATTAAATGTTAAAATTTCATCATTATAGACCATTTTGGGAACGTTCGACATGTCCGGAGTCATCGTTTTTCATCCGAAAATCGATTTTTTGGACTGTACCAAAAATGATTCAAAATGTCAATTGGATCATGCCTCATGTTGAATAACCACTTTTTAAACCCTCACAGTGACCAAAATTGCCATTTTTACAGAGTTTTGCTTACTCAAAAGCTTCAATTTTGACCCGTTTCAGGCACAGAAATGACTTTAAACACACTTATTTTAGTTGAAAAAGTCATAATTCACATCCAACAGTCATTTAGAGTCAAAAGATTAAATGTTAAAATTTCATCATTATAGACCATTTTGGGAACGTTCGACATGTCCGGAGTCATCGTTTTTCATCCGAAAATTGATTTTTTGGACTGTACCAAAAATGATTCAAAATGTCAATTGGATCATGCCTCATGTTGAATAACCACTTTTTAAACCCTCACAGTGACCAAAATTGCCAATTTTACAGAGTTTTGCTTACTCAAAAGCTTCAATTTTGACCCGTTTCAGGCACAGAAATGACTTTAAACACACTTATTTTAGTTGAAAAAGTCATAATTCACATCCAACAGTCATTTAGAGTCAAAAGATTAAATGTTAAAATTTCATCATTATAGACCATTTTGGGAACGTTCGACATGTCCGGAGTCATCGTTTTTCATCCGAAAATTGATTTTTTGGACTGTACCAAAAATGATTCAAAATGTCAATTGGATCGTGCCTCATGTTGAATAACCACTTTTTAAACCCTCACAGTGACCAAAATGGCCATTTTTACAGAGTTTTGCTTACTCAAAAGCTTCAATTTTGACCCGTTTCAGGCACAGAAATGACTTTAAACACACTTATTTTAGTTGAAAAAGTCATAATTCACATCCAACAGTCATTTAGAGTCAAAAGATCAAATGTTAAAATTTCATCATTATAGACCATTTTGGGAACGTTCGACATGTCCGGAGTCATCGTTTTTCATCCGAAAATCGATTTTTTTGGACTGTACCAAAAATGATTCAAAATGTCAATTGGATCATGCCTCATGTTGAATAACCACTTTTTAAACCCTCACAGTGACCAAAATTGCCATTTTTACAGAGTTTTGCTTACTCAAAAGCTTCAATTTTGACCCGTTTCAGGCACAGAAATGACTTTAAACACACTTATTTTTGTTGAAAAAGTCATAATTCACATCCAACAGTCATTTAGAGTCAAAAGATTAAATGTTAAAATTTCATCATTATAGACCATTTTGGGAACGTTCGACATGTCCGGAGTCATCGTTTTTCATCCGAAAATTGATTCTTTGGACTGTACCAAAAATGATTCAAAATGTCAATTGGATCGTGCCTCATGTTGAATAACCACTTTTTAAACCCTCACAGTGACCAAAATGGCCATTTTTACAGAGTTTTGCTTACTCAAAAGCTTCAATTTTGACCCGTTTCAGTCACAGAAATGACTTTAAACACACTTATTTTAGTTGAAAAAGTTATAATTCACATCCAACAGTCATTTAGAGTCAAAAGATTAAATGTTAAAATTTCATCATTATAGACCATTTTGGGAACGTTCGACATGTCCGGAGTCATCGTTTTTCATCCGAAAATCGATTTTTTGGACTGTACCAAAAATGATTCAAAATGTCAATTGGATCATGCCTCATGTTGAATAACCACTTTTTAAACCCTCACAGTGACCAAAATTGCCATTTTTACAGAGTTTTGCTTACTCAAAAGCTTCAATTTTGACCCGTTTCAGGCACAGAAATGACTTTAAACACACTTATTTTAGTTGAAAAAGTCATAATTCACATCCAACAGTCATTTAGAGTCAAAATATTAAATGTTAAAATTTCATCATTATAGACCATTTTGGGAACGTTCGACATGTCCGGAGTCATCGTTTTTCATCCGAAAATCGATTTTTTGGACTGTACCAAAAATGATTCAAAATGTCAATTGGATCATGCCTCATGTTGAATAACCACTTTTTAAACCCTCACAGTGACCAAAATTGCCATTTTTACAGAGTTTTGCTTACTCAAAAGCTTCAATTTTGACCCGTTTCAGGCACAGAAATGACTTTAAACACACTTATTTTAGTTGAAAAAGTCATAATTCACATCCAACAGTCATTTAGAGTCAAAAGATTAAATGTTAAAATTTCATCATTATAGACCATTTTGGGAACGTTCGACATGTCCGGAGTCATCGTTTTTCATCCGAAAATTGATTTTTTTGGACTGTACCAAAAATGATTCAAAATGTCAATTGGATCGTGCCTCATGTTGAATAGCCACTTTTTAAACCCTCACAGTGACCAAAATGGCCATTTTTACAGAGTTTTGCTTACTCAAAAGCTTCAATTTTGACCCGTTTCAATCACAGAAATGACTTTAAACACACTTATTTTAGTTGAAAAAGTCATAATTCACATCCAACAGTCATTTAGAGTCAAAAGATTAAATGTTAAAATTTCATCATTATAGACCATTTTGGGAACGTTCGACATGTCCGGAGTCATCGTTTTTCATCCGAAAATCGATTTTTTGGACTGTACCCAAAATGATTCAAAATGTCAATTGGATCATGCCTCATGTTGAATAACCACTTTTTAAACCCTCACAGTGACCAAAATTGCCATTTTTACAGAGTTTTGCTTACTCAAAAGCTTCAATTTTGACCCGTTTCAGGCACAGAAATGACTTTAAACACACTTATTTTAGTTGAAAAAGTCATAATTCACATCCAACAGTCATTTAGAGTCAAAAGATTAAATGTTAAAATTTCATCATTATAGACCATTTTGGGAACGTTCGACATGTCCGGAGTCATCGTTTTTCATCCGAAAATTTATTTTTTGGACTGTACCAAAAATGATTCAAAATGTCAATTGGATCGTGCCTCATGTTGAATAACCACTTTTTAAACCCTCACAGTGACCAAAATTGCCATTTTTACAGAGTTTTGCTTACTCAAAAGCTTCAATTTTGACCCGTTTCAGGCACCGAAATGACTTTAAACACACTTATTTTAGTTGAAAAAGTCATAATTCACATCCAACAGTCATTTAGAGTCAAAAGATTAAATGTTAAAATTTCATCATTATAGACCTTTTTGGGAACGTTCGACATGTCCGGAGTCATCGTTTTTCATCCGAAAATTGATTTTTTGGACTGTACCAAAAATGATTCAAAATGTCAATTGGATCGTGCCTCATGTTGAATAACCACTTTTTAAACCCTCACAGTGACCAAAATGGCCATTTTTACAGAGTTTTGCTTACTCAAAAGCTTCAATTTTGACCCGTTTCAGTCACAGAAATGACTTTAAACACACTTATTTTAGTTGAAAAAGTCATAATTCACATCCAACAGTCATTTAGAGTCAAAAGATTAAATGTTAAAATTTCATCATTATAGACCATTTTGGGAACGTTCGACATGTCCGGAGTCATCGTTTTTCATCCGAAAATCGATTTTTTGGACTGTACAAAAAATGATTCAAAATGTCAATTGGATCATGCCTCATGTTGAATAACCACTTTTTAAACCCTCACAGTGACCAAAATTGCCATTTTTACAGAGTTTTGCTTACTCAAAAGCTTCAATTTTGACCCGTTTCAGGCACAGAAATGACTTTAAACACACTTATTTTAGTTGAAAAAGTCATAATTCACATCCAACAGTCATTTAGAGTCAAAAGATTAAATGTTAAAATTTCATCATTATAGACCATTTTGGGAACGTTCGACATGTCCGGAGTCATCGTTTTTCATCCGAAAATTGATTTTTTGGACTGTACCAAAAATGATTCAAAATGTCAATTGGATCATGCCTCATGTTGAATAACCACTTTTTAAACCCTCACAGTGACCAAAATTGCCAATTTTACAGAGTTTTGCTTACTCAAAAGCTTCAATTTTGACCCGTTTCAGGCACAGAAATGACTTTAAACACACTTATTTTAGTTGAAAAAGTCATAATTCACATCCAACAGTCATTTAGAGTCAAAAGATTAAATGTTAAAATTTCATCATTATAGACCATTTTGGGAACGTTCGACATGTCCGGAGTCATCGTTTTTCATCCGAAAATTGATTTTTTGGACTGTACCAAAAATGATTCAAAATGTCAATTGGATCGTGCCTCATGTTGAATAACCACTTTTTAAACCCTCACAGTGACCAAAATGGCCATTTTTACAGAGTTTTGCTTACTCAAAAGCTTCAATTTTGACCCGTTTCAGGCACAGAAATGACTTTAAACACACTTATTTCAGTTGAAAAAGTCATAATTCACATCCAACAGTCATTTAGAGTCAAAAGATCAAATGTTAAAATTTCATCATTATAGACCATTTTGGGAACGTTCGACATGTCCGGAGTCATCGTTTTTCATCCGAAAATCGATTTTTTTGGACTGTACCAAAAATGATTCAAAATGTCAATTGGATCATGCCTCATGTTGAATAACCACTTTTTAAACCCTCACAGTGACCAAAATTGCCATTTTTACAGAGTTTTGCTTACTCAAAAGCTTCAATTTTGACCCGTTTCAGGCACAGAAATGACTTTAAACACACTTATTTTTGTTGAAAAAGTCATAATTCACATCCAACAGTCATTTAGAGTCAAAAGATTAAATGTTAAAATTTCATCATTATAGACCATTTTGGGAACGTTCGACATGTCCGGAGTCATCGTTTTTCATCCGAAAATTGATTCTTTGGACTGTACCAAAAATGATTCAAAATGTCAATTGGATCGTGCCTCATGTTGAATAACCACTTTTTAAACCCTCACAGTGACCAAAATGGCCATTTTTACAGAGTTTTGCTTACTCAAAAGCTTCAATTTTGACCCGTTTCAGTCACAGAAATGACTTTAAACACACTTATTTTAGTTGAAAAAGTTATAATTCACATCCAACAGTCATTTAGAGTCAAAAGATTAAATGTTAAAATTTCATCATTATAGACCATTTTGGGAACGTTCGACATGTCCGGAGTCATCGTTTTTCATCCGAAAATCGATTTTTTGGACTGTACCAAAAATGATTCAAAATGTCAATTGGATCATGCCTCATGTTGAATAACCACTTTTTAAACCCTCACAGTGACCAAAATTGCCATTTTTACAGAGTTTTGCTTACTCAAAAGCTTCAATTTTGACCCGTTTCAGGCACAGAAATGACTTTAAACACACTTATTTTAGTTGAAAAAGTCATAATTCACATCCAACAGTCATTTAGAGTCAAAATATTAAATGTTAAAATTTCATCATTATAGACCATTTTGGGAACGTTCGACATGTCCGGAGTCATCGTTTTTCATCCGAAAATCGATTTTTTGGACTGTACCAAAAATGATTCAAAATGTCAATTGGATCATGCCTCATGTTGAATAACCACTTTTTAAACCCTCACAGTGACCAAAATTGCCATTTTTACAGAGTTTTGCTTACTCAAAAGCTTCAATTTTGACCCGTTTCAGGCACAGAAATGACTTTAAACACACTTATTTTAGTTGAAAAAGTCATAATTCACATCCAACAGTCATTTAGAGTCAAAAGATTAAATGTTAAAATTTCATCATTATAGACCATTTTGGGAACGTTCGACATGTCCGGAGTCATCGTTTTTCATCCGAAAATTGATTTTTTTGGACTGTACCAAAAATGATTCAAAATGTCAATTGGATCGTGCCTCATGTTGAATAGCCACTTTTTAAACCCTCACAGTGACCAAAATGGCCATTTTTACAGAGTTTTGCTTACTCAAAAGCTTCAATTTTGACCCGTTTCAATCACAGAAATGACTTTAAACACACTTATTTTAGTTGAAAAAGTCATAATTCACATCCAACAGTCATTTAGAGTCAAAAGATTAAATGTTAAAATTTCATCATTATAGACCATTTTGGGAACGTTCGACATGTCCGGAGTCATCGTTTTTCATCCGAAAATCGATTTTTTGGACTGTACCCAAAATGATTCAAAATGTCAATTGGATCATGCCTCATGTTGAATAACCACTTTTTAAACCCTCACAGTGACCAAAATTGCCATTTTTACAGAGTTTTGCTTACTCAAAAGCTTCAATTTTGACCCGTTTCAGGCACAGAAATGACTTTAAACACACTTATTTTAGTTGAAAAAGTCATAATTCACATCCAACAGTCATTTAGAGTCAAAATATTAAATGTTAAAATTTCATCATTATAGACCATTTTGGGAACGTTCGACATGTCCGGAGTCATCGTTTTTCATCCGAAAATCGATTTTTTGGACTGTACCAAAAATGATTCAAAATGTCAATTGGATCATGCCTCATGTTGAATAACCACTTTTTAAACCCTCACAGTGACCAAAATTGCCATTTTTACAGAGTTTTGCTTACTCAAAAGCTTCAATTTTGACCCGTTTCAGGCACAGAAATGACTTTAAACACACTTATTTTAGTTGAAAAAGTCATAATTCACATCCAACAGTCATTTAGAGTCAAAAGATTAAATGTTAAAATTTCATCATTATAGACCATTTTGGGAACGTTCGACATGTCCGGAGTCATCGTTTTTCATCCGAAAATTGATTTTTTTGGACTGTACCAAAAATGATTCAAAATGTCAATTGGATCGTGCCTCATGTTGAATAGCCACTTTTTAAACCCTCACAGTGACCAAAATGGCCATTTTTACAGAGTTTTGCTTACTCAAAAGCTTCAATTTTGACCCGTTTCAATCACAGAAATGACTTTAAACACACTTATTTTAGTTGAAAAAGTCATAATTCACATCCAACAGTCATTTAGAGTCAAAAGATTAAATGTTAAAATTTCATCATTATAGACCATTTTGGGAACGTTCGACATGTCCGGAGTCATCGTTTTTCATCCGAAAATCGATTTTTTGGACTGTACCCAAAATGATTCAAAATGTCAATTGGATCATGCCTCATGTTGAATAACCACTTTTTAAACCCTCACAGTGACCAAAATTGCCATTTTTACAGAGTTTTGCTTACTCAAAAGCTTCAATTTTGACCCGTTTCAGGCACAGAAATGACTTTAAACACACTTATTTTAGTTGAAAAAGTCATAATTCACATCCAACAGTCATTTAGAGTCAAAAGATTAAATGTTAAAATTTCATCATTATAGACCATTTTGGGAACGTTCGACATGTCCGGAGTCATCGTTTTTCATCCGAAAATTGATTTTTTGGACTGTACCAAAAATGATTCAAAATGTCAATTGGATCGTGCCTCATGTTGAATAACCACTTTTTAAACCCTCACAGTGACCAAAATGGCCATTTTTACAGAGTTTTGCTTACTCAAAAGCTTCAATTTTGACCCGTTTCAGGCACAGAAATGACTTTAAACACACTTATTTTAGTTGAAAAAGTCATAATTCACATCCAACAGTCATTTAGAGTCAAAAGATCAAATGTTAAAATTTCATCATTATAGACCATTTTGGGAACGTTCGACATGTCCGGAGTCATCGTTTTTCATCCGAAAATCGATTTTTTTGGACTGTACCAAAAATGATTCAAAATGTCAATTGGATCATGCCTCATGTTGAATAACCACTTTTTAAACCCTCACAGTGACCAAAATTGCCATTTTTACAGAGTTTTGCTTACTCAAAAGCTTCAATTTTGACCCGTTTCAGGCACAGAAATGACTTTAAACACACTTATTTTTGTTGAAAAAGTCATAATTCACATCCAACAGTCATTTAGAGTCAAAAGATTAAATGTTAAAATTTCATCATTATAGACCATTTTGGGAACGTTCGACATGTCCGGAGTCATCGTTTTTCATCAGAAAATTGATTCTTTGGACTGTACCAAAAATGATTCAAAATGTCAATTGGATCGTGCCTCATGTTGAATAACCACTTTTTAAACCCTCACAGTGACCAAAATGGCCATTTTTACAGAGTTTTGCTTACTCAAAAGCTTCAATTTTGACCCGTTTCAGTCACAGAAATGACTTTAAACACACTTATTTTAGTTGAAAAAGTTATAATTCACATCCAACAGTCATTTAGAGTCAAAAGATTAAATGTTAAAATTTCATCATTATAGACCATTTTGGGAACGTACGACATGTCCGGAGTCATCGTTTTTCATCCGAAAATCGATTTTTTGGACTGTACCCAAAATGATTCAAAATGTCAATTGGATCATGCCTCATGTTGAATAACCACTTTTTAAACCCTCACAGTGACCAAAATTGCCATTTTTACAGAGTTTTGCTTACTCAAAAGCTTCAATTTTGACCCGTTTCAGGCACAGAAATGACTTTAAACACACTTATTTTAGTTGAAAAAGTCATAATTCACATCCAACAGTCATTTAGAGTCAAAAGATTAAATGTTAAAATTTCATCATTATAGACCTTTTTGGGAACGTTCGACATGTCCGGAGTCATCGTTTTTCATCCGAAAATTGATTTTTTGGACTGTACCAAAAATGATTCAAAATGTCAATTGGATCGTGCCTCATGTTGAATAACCACTTTTTAAACCCTCACAGTGACCAAAATGGCCATTTTTACAGAGTTTTGCTTACTCAAAAGCTTCAATTTTGACCCGTTTCAGTCACAGAAATGACTTTAAACACACTTATTTTAGTTGAAAAAGTCATAATTCACATCCAACAGTCATTTAGAGTCAAAAGATTAAATGTTAAAATTTCATCATTATAGACCATTTTGGGAACGTTCGACATGTCCGGAGTCATCGTTTTTCATCCGAAAATCGATTTTTTGGACTGTACCAAAAATGATTCAAAATGTCAATTGGATCATGCCTCATGTTGAATAACCACTTTTTAAACCCTCACAGTGACCAAAATTGCCATTTTTACAGAGTTTTGCTTACTCAAAAGCTTCAATTTTGACCCGTTTCAGTCACAGAAATGACTTTAAACACACTTATTTTAGTTGAAAAAGTCATAATTCACATCCAACAGTCATTTAGAGTCAAAAGATTAAATGTTAAAATTTCATCATTATAGACCATTTTGGGAACGTTCGACATGTCCGGAGTCATCGTTTTTCATCCGAAAATTGATTTTTTGGACTGTACCAAAAATGATTCAAAATGTCAATTGGATCGTGCCTCATGTTGAATAACCACTTTTTAAACCCTCACAGTGACCAAAATGGCCATTTTTACAGAGTTTTGCTTACTCAAAAGCTTCAATTTTGACCCGTTTCAGTCACAGAAATGACTTTAAACACACTTATTTTAGTTGAAAAAGTCATAATTCACATCCAACAGTCATTTAGAGTCAAAAGATTAAATGTTAAAATTTCATCATTATAGACCATTTTGGGAACGTTCGACATGTCCGGAGTCATCGTTTTTCATCCGAAAATCGATTTTTTGGACTGTACCAAAAATGATTCAAAATGTCAATTGGATCATGCCTCATGTTGAATAACCACTTTTTAAACCCTCACAGTGACCAAAATTGCCATTTTTACAGAGTTTTGCTTACTCAAAAGCTTCAATTTTGACCCGTTTCAGGCACAGAAATGACTTTAAACACACTTATTTTAGTTGAAAAAGTCATAATTCACATCCAACAGTCATTTAGAGTCAAAAGATTAAATGTTAAAATTTCATCATTATAGACCATTTTGGGAACGTTCAACATGTCCGGAGTCATCGTTTTTCATCCGAAAATTGATTTTTTGGACTGTACCAAAAATGATTCAAAATGTCAATTGGATCATGCCTCATGTTGAATAACCACTTTTTAAACCCTCACAGTGACCAAAATTGCCAATTTTACAGAGTTTTGCTTACTCAAAAGCTTCAATTTTGACCCGTTTCAGGCACAGAAATGACTTTAAACACACTTATTTTAGTTGAAAAAGTCATAATTCACATCCAACAGTCATTTAGAGTCAAAAGATTAAATGTTAAAATTTCATCATTATAGACCATTTTGGGAACGTTCGACATGTCCGGAGTCATCGTTTTTCATCCGAAAATTGATTTTTTGGACTGTACCAAAAATGATTCAAAATGTCAATTGGATCGTGCCTCATGTTGAATAACCACTTTTTAAACCCTCACAGTGACCAAAATGGCCATTTTTACAGAGTTTTGCTTACTCAAAAGCTTCAATTTTGACCCGTTTCAGGCACAGAAATGACTTTAAACACACTTATTTTAGTTGAAAAAGTCATAATTCACATCCAACAGTCATTTAGAGTCAAAAGATCAAATGTTAAAATTTCATCATTATAGACCATTTTGGGAACGTTCGACATGTCCGGAGTCATCGTTTTTCATCCGAAAATCGATTTTTTTGGACTGTACCAAAAATGATTCAAAATGTCAATTGGATCATGCCTCATGTTGAATAACCACTTTTTAAACCCTCACAGTGACCAAAATTGCCATTTTTACAGAGTTTTGCTTACTCAAAAGCTTCAATTTTGACCCGTTTCAGGCACAGAAATGACTTTAAACACACTTATTTTTGTTGAAAAAGTCATAATTCACATCCAACAGTCATTTAGAGTCAAAAGATTAAATGTTAAAATTTCATCATTATAGACCATTTTGGGAACGTTCGACATGTCCGGAGTCATCGTTTTTCATCCGAAAATTGATTCTTTGGACTGTACCAAAAATGATTCAAAATGTCAATTGGATCGTGCCTCATGTTGAATAACCACTTTTTAAACCCTCACAGTGACCAAAATGGCCATTTTTACAGAGTTTTGCTTACTCAAAAGCTTCAATTTTGACCCGTTTCAGTCACAGAAATGACTTTAAACACACTTATTTTAGTTGAAAAAGTTATAATTCACATCCAACAGTCATTTAGAGTCAAAAGATTAAATGTTAAAATTTCATCATTATAGACCATTTTGGGAACGTTCGACATGTCCGGAGTCATCGTTTTTCATCCGAAAATCGATTTTTTGGACTGTACCAAAAATGATTCAAAATGTCAATTGGATCATGCCTCATGTTGAATAACCACTTCTTAAACCCTCACAGTGACCAAAATTGCCATTTTTACAGAGTTTTGCTTACTCAAAAGCTTCAATTTTGACCCGTTTCAGGCACAGAAATGACTTTAAACACACTTATTTTAGTTGAAAAAGTCATAATTCACATCCAACAGTCATTTAGAGTCAAAATATTAAATGTTAAAATTTCATCATTATAGACCATTTTGGGAACGTTCGACATGTCCGGAGTCATCGTTTTTCATCCGAAAATCGATTTTTTGGACTGTACCAAAAATGATTCAAAATGTCAATTGGATCATGCCTCATGTTGAATAACCACTTTTTAAACCCTCACAGTGACCAAAATTGCCATTTTTACAGAGTTTTGCTTACTCAAAAGCTTCAATTTTGACCCGTTTCAGGCACAGAAATGACTTTAAACACACTTATTTTAGTTGAAAAAGTCATAATTCACATCCAACAGTCATTTAGAGTCAAAAGATTAAATGTTAAAATTTCATCATTATAGACCATTTTGGGAACGTTCGACATGTCCGGAGTCATCGTTTTTCATCCGAAAATTGATTTTTTTGGACTGTACCAAAAATGATTCAAAATGTCAATTGGATCGTGCCTCATGTTGAATAGCCACTTTTTAAACCCTCACAGTGACCAAAATGGCCATTTTTACAGAGTTTTGCTTACTCAAAAGCTTCAATTTTGACCCGTTTCAATCACAGAAATGACTTTAAACACACTTATTTTAGTTGAAAAAGTCATAATTCACATCCAACAGTCATTTAGAGTCAAAAGATTAAATGTTAAAATTTCATCATTATAGACCATTTTGGGAACGTTCGACATGTCCGGAGTCATCGTTTTTCATCCGAAAATCGATTTTTTGGACTGTACCCAAAATGATTCAAAATGTCAATTGGATCATGCCTCATGTTGAATAACCACTTTTTAAACCCTCACAGTGACCAAAATTGCCATTTTTACAGAGTTTTGCTTACTCAAAAGCTTCAATTTTGACCCGTTTCAGGCACAGAAATGACTTTAAACACACTTATTTTAGTTGAAAAAGTCATAATTCACATCCAACAGTCATTTAGAGTCAAAAGATTAAATGTTAAAATTTCATCATTATAGACCATTTTGGGAACGTTCGACATGTCCGGAGTCATCGTTTTTCATCCGAAAATTGATTTTTTGGACTGTACCAAAAATGATTCAAAATGTCAATTGGATCGTGCCTCATGTTGAATAACCACTTTTTAAACCCTCACAGTGACCAAAATGGCCATTTTTACAGAGTTTTGCTTACTCAAAAGCTTCAATTTTGACCCGTTTCAGGCACAGAAATGACTTTAAACACACTTATTTTAGTTGAAAAAGTCATAATTCACATCCAACAGTCATTTAGAGTCAAAAGATCAAATGTTAAAATTTCATCATTATAGACCATTTTGGGAACGTTCGACATGTCCGGAGTCATCGTTTTTCATCCGAAAATCGATTTTTTTGGACTGTACCAAAAATGATTCAAAATGTCAATTGGATCATGCCTCATGTTGAATAACCACTTTTTAAACCCTCACAGTGACCAAAATTGCCATTTTTACAGAGTTTTGCTTACTCAAAAGCTTCAATTTTGACCCGTTTCAGGCACAGAAATGACTTTAAACACACTTATTTTTGTTGAAAAAGTCATAATTCACATCCAACAGTCATTTAGAGTCAAAAGATTAAATGTTAAAATTTCATCATTATAGACCATTTTGGGAACGTTCGACATGTCCGGAGTCATCGTTTTTCATCAGAAAATTGATTCTTTGGACTGTACCAAAAATGATTCAAAATGTCAATTGGATCGTGCCTCATGTTGAATAACCACTTTTTAAACCCTCACAGTGACCAAAATGGCCATTTTTACAGAGTTTTGCTTACTCAAAAGCTTCAATTTTGACCCGTTTCAGTCACAGAAATGACTTTAAACACACTTATTTTAGTTGAAAAAGTTATAATTCACATCCAACAGTCATTTAGAGTCAAAAGATTAAATGTTAAAATTTCATCATTATAGACCATTTTGGGAACGTACGACATGTCCGGAGTCATCGTTTTTCATCCGAAAATCGATTTTTTGGACTGTACCCAAAATGATTCAAAATGTCAATTGGATCATGCCTCATGTTGAATAACCACTTTTTAAACCCTCACAGTGACCAAAATTGCCATTTTTACAGAGTTTTGCTTACTCAAAAGCTTCAATTTTGACCCGTTTCAGGCACAGAAATGACTTTAAACACACTTATTTTAGTTGAAAAAGTCATAATTCACATCCAACAGTCATTTAGAGTCAAAAGATTAAATGTTAAAATTTCATCATTATAGACCTTTTTGGGAACGTTCGACATGTCCGGAGTCATCGTTTTTCATCCGAAAATTGATTTTTTGGACTGTACCAAAAATGATTCAAAATGTCAATTGGATCGTGCCTCATGTTGAATAACCACTTTTTAAACCCTCACAGTGACCAAAATGGCCATTTTTACAGAGTTTTGCTTACTCAAAAGCTTCAATTTTGACCCGTTTCAGTCACAGAAATGACTTTAAACACACTTATTTTAGTTGAAAAAGTCATAATTCACATCCAACAGTCATTTAGAGTCAAAAGATTAAATGTTAAAATTTCATCATTATAGACCATTTTGGGAACGTTCGACATGTCCGGAGTCATCGTTTTTCATCCGAAAATCGATTTTTTGGACTGTACCAAAAATGATTCAAAATGTCAATTGGATCATGCCTCATGTTGAATAACCACTTTTTAAACCCTCACAGTGACCAAAATTGCCATTTTTACAGAGTTTTGCTTACTCAAAAGCTTCAATTTTGACCCGTTTCAGTCACAGAAATGACTTTAAACACACTTATTTTAGTTGAAAAAGTCATAATTCACATCCAACAGTCATTTAGAGTCAAAAGATTAAATGTTAAAATTTCATCATTATAGACCATTTTGGGAACGTTCGACATGTCCGGAGTCATCGTTTTTCATCCGAAAATTGATTTTTTGGACTGTACCAAAAATGATTCAAAATGTCAATTGGATCGTGCCTCATGTTGAATAACCACTTTTTAAACCCTCACAGTGACCAAAATGGCCATTTTTACAGAGTTTTGCTTACTCAAAAGCTTCAATTTTGACCCGTTTCAGTCACAGAAATGACTTTAAACACACTTATTTTAGTTGAAAAAGTCATAATTCACATCCAACAGTCATTTAGAGTCAAAAGATTAAATGTTAAAATTTCATCATTATAGACCATTTTGGGAACGTTCGACATGTCCGGAGTCATCGTTTTTCATCCGAAAATCGATTTTTTGGACTGTACCAAAAATGATTCAAAATGTCAATTGGATCATGCCTCATGTTGAATAACCACTTTTTAAACCCTCACAGTGACCAAAATTGCCATTTTTACAGAGTTTTGCTTACTCAAAAGCTTCAATTTTGACCCGTTTCAGGCACAGAAATGACTTTAAACACACTTATTTTAGTTGAAAAAGTCATAATTCACATCCAACAGTCATTTAGAGTCAAAAGATTAAATGTTAAAATTTCATCATTATAGACCATTTTGGGAACGTTCGACATGTCCGGAGTCATCGTTTTTCATCCGAAAATTGATTTTTTGGACTGTACCAAAAATGATTCAAAATGTCAATTGGATCATGCCTCATGTTGAATAACCACTTTTTAAACCCTCACAGTGACCAAAATTGCCAATTTTACAGAGTTTTGCTTACTCAAAAGCTTCAATTTTGACCCGTTTCAGGCACAGAAATGACTTTAAACACACTTATTTTAGTTGAAAAAGTCATAATTCACATCCAACAGTCATTTAGAGTCAAAAGATTAAATGTTAAAATTTCATCATTATAGACCATTTTGGGAACGTTCGACATGTCCGGAGTCATCGTTTTTCATCCGAAAATTGATTTTTTGGACTGTACCAAAAATGATTCAAAATGTCAATTGGATCGTGCCTCATGTTGAATAACCACTTTTTAAACCCTCACAGTGACCAAAATGGCCATTTTTACAGAGTTTTGCTTACTCAAAAGCTTCAATTTTGACCCGTTTCAGGCACAGAAATGACTTTAAACACACTTATTTTAGTTGAAAAAGTCATAATTCACATCCAACAGTCATTTAGAGTCAAAAGATCAAATGTTAAAATTTCATCATTATAGACCATTTTGGGAACGTTCGACATGTCCGGAGTCATCGTTTTTCATCCGAAAATCGATTTTTTTGGACTGTACCAAAAATGATTCAAAATGTCAATTGGATCATGCCTCATGTTGAATAACCACTTTTTAAACCCTCACAGTGACCAAAATTGCCATTTTTACAGAGTTTTGCTTACTCAAAAGCTTCAATTTTGACCCGTTTCAGGCACAGAAATGACTTTAAACACACTTATTTTTGTTGAAAAAGTCATAATTCACATCCAACAGTCATTTAGAGTCAAAAGATTAAATGTTAAAATTTCATCATTATAGACCATTTTGGGAACGTTCGACATGTCCGGAGTCATCGTTTTTCATCCGAAAATTGATTCTTTGGACTGTACCAAAAATGATTCAAAATGTCAATTGGATCGTGCCTCATGTTGAATAACCACTTTTTAAACCCTCACAGTGACCAAAATGGCCATTTTTACAGAGTTTTGCTTACTCAAAAGCTTCAATTTTGACCCGTTTCAGTCACAGAAATGACTTTAAACACACTTATTTTAGTTGAAAAAGTTATAATTCACATCCAACAGTCATTTAGAGTCAAAAGATTAAATGTTAAAATTTCATCATTATAGACCATTTTGGGAACGTTCGACATGTCCGGAGTCATCGTTTTTCATCCGAAAATCGATTTTTTGGACTGTACCAAAAATGATTCAAAATGTCAATTGGATCATGCCTCATGTTGAATAACCACTTCTTAAACCCTCACAGTGACCAAAATTGCCATTTTTACAGAGTTTTGCTTACTCAAAAGCTTCAATTTTGACCCGTTTCAGGCACAGAAATGACTTTAAACACACTTATTTTAGTTGAAAAAGTCATAATTCACATCCAACAGTCATTTAGAGTCAAAATATTAAATGTTAAAATTTCATCATTATAGACCATTTTGGGAACGTTCGACATGTCCGGAGTCATCGTTTTTCATCCGAAAATCGATTTTTTGGACTGTACCAAAAATGATTCAAAATGTCAATTGGATCATGCCTCATGTTGAATAACCACTTTTTAAACCCTCACAGTGACCAAAATTGCCATTTTTACAGAGTTTTGCTTACTCAAAAGCTTCAATTTTGACCCGTTTCAGGCACAGAAATGACTTTAAACACACTTATTTTAGTTGAAAAAGTCATAATTCACATCCAACAGTCATTTAGAGTCAAAAGATTAAATGTTAAAATTTCATCATTATAGACCATTTTGGGAACGTTCGACATGTCCGGAGTCATCGTTTTTCATCCGAAAATTGATTTTTTTGGACTGTACCAAAAATGATTCAAAATGTCAATTGGATCGTGCCTCATGTTGAATAGCCACTTTTTAAACCCTCACAGTGACCAAAATGGCCATTTTTACAGAGTTTTGCTTACTCAAAAGCTTCAATTTTGACCCGTTTCAATCACAGAAATGACTTTAAACACACTTATTTTAGTTGAAAAAGTCATAATTCACATCCAACAGTCATTTAGAGTCAAAAGATTAAATGTTAAAATTTCATCATTATAGACCATTTTGGGAACGTTCGACATGTCCGGAGTCATCGTTTTTCATCCGAAAATCGATTTTTTGGACTGTACCCAAAATGATTCAAAATGTCAATTGGATCATGCCTCATGTTGAATAACCACTTTTTAAACCCTCACAGTGACCAAAATTGCCATTTTTACAGAGTTTTGCTTACTCAAAAGCTTCAATTTTGACCCGTTTCAGGCACAGAAATGACTTTAAACACACTTATTTTAGTTGAAAAAGTCATAATTCACATCCAACAGTCATTTAGAGTCAAAAGATTAAATGTTAAAATTTCATCATTATAGACCATTTTGGGAACGTTCGACATGTCCGGAGTCATCGTTTTTCATCCGAAAATTTATTTTTTGGACTGTACCAAAAATGATTCAAAATGTCAATTGGATCGTGCCTCATGTTGAATAACCACTTTTTAAACCCTCACAGTGACCAAAATTGCCATTTTTACAGAGTTTTGCTTACTCAAAAGCTTCAATTTTGACCCGTTTCAGGCACCGAAATGACTTTAAACACACTTATTTTAGTTGAAAAAGTCATAATTCACATCCAACAGTCATTTAGAGTCAAAAGATTAAATGTTAAAATTTCATCATTATAGACCTTTTTGGGAACGTTCGACATGTCCGGAGTCATCGTTTTTCATCCGAAAATTGATTTTTTGGACTGTACCAAAAATGATTCAAAATGTCAATTGGATCGTGCCTCATGTTGAATAACCACTTTTTAAACCCTCACAGTGACCAAAATGGCCATTTTTACAGAGTTTTGCTTACTCAAAAGCTTCAATTTTGACCCGTTTCAGTCACAGAAATGACTTTAAACACACTTATTTTAGTTGAAAAAGTCATAATTCACATCCAACAGTCATTTAGAGTCAAAAGATTAAATGTTAAAATTTCATCATTATAGACCATTTTGGGAACGTTCGACATGTCCGGAGTCATCGTTTTTCATCCGAAAATCGATTTTTTGGACTGTACCAAAAATGATTCAAAATGTCAATTGGATCATGCCTCATGTTGAATAACCACTTTTTAAACCCTCACAGTGACCAAAATTGCCATTTTTACAGAGTTTTGCTTACTCAAAAGCTTCAATTTTGACCCGTTTCAGGCACAGAAATGACTTTAAACACACTTATTTTAGTTGAAAAAGTCATAATTCACATCCAACAGTCATTTAGAGTCAAAAGATTAAATGTTAAAATTTCATCATTATAGACCATTTTGGGAACGTTCGACATGTCCGGAGTCATCGTTTTTCATCCGAAAATTTATTTTTTGGACTGTACCAAAAATGATTCAAAATGTCAATTGGATCGTGCCTCATGTTGAATAACCACTTTTTAAACCCTCACAGTGACCAAAATTGCCATTTTTACAGAGTTTTGCTTACTCAAAAGCTTCAATTTTGACCCGTTTCAGGCACAGAAATGACTTTAAACACACTTATTTTAGTTGAAAAAGTCATAATTCACATCCAACAGTCATTTAGAGTCAAAAGATTAAATGTTAAAATTTCATCATTATAGACCATTTTGGGAACGTTCGACATGTCCGGAGTCATCGTTTTTCATCCGAAAATTGATTTTTTTGGACTGTACCAAAAATGATTCAAAATGTCAATTGGATCGTGCCTCATGTTGAATAGCCACTTTTTAAACCCTCACAGTGACCAAAATGGCCATTTTTACAGAGTTTTGCTTACTCAAAAGCTTCAATTTTGACCCGTTTCAATCACAGAAATGACTTTAAACACACTTATTTTAGTTGAAAAAGTCATAATTCACATCCAACAGTCATTTAGAGTCAAAAGATTAAATGTTAAAATTTCATCATTATAGACCATTTTGGGAACGTTCGACATGTCCGGAGTCATCGTTTTTCATCCGAAAATCGATTTTTTGGACTGTACCCAAAATGATTCAAAATGTCAATTGGATCATGCCTCATGTTGAATAACCACTTTTTAAACCCTCACAGTGACCAAAATTGCCATTTTTACAGAGTTTTGCTTACTCAAAAGCTTCAATTTTGACCCGTTTCAGGCACAGAAATGACTTTAAACACACTTATTTTAGTTGAAAAAGTCATAATTAACATCCAACAGTCATTTAGAGTCAAAAGATTAAATGTTAAAATTTCATCATTATAGACCATTTTGGGAACGTTCGACATGTCCGGAGTCATCGTTTTTCATCCGAAAATTGATTTTTTGGACTGTACCAAAAATGATTCAAAATGTCAATTGGATCGTGCCTCATGTTGAATAACCACTTTTTAAACCCTCACAGTGACCAAAATTGCCATTTTTACAGAGTTTTGCTTACTCAAAAGCTTCAATTTTGACCCGTTTCAGGCACCGAAATGACTTTAAACACACTTATTTTAGTTGAAAAAGTCATAATTCACATCCAACAGTCATTTAGAGTCAAAAGATTAAATGTTAAAATTTCATCATTATAGACCTTTTTGGGAACGTTCGACATGTCCGGAGTCATCGTTTTTCATCCGAAAATTGATTTTTTGGACTGTACCAAAAATGATTCAAAATGTCAATTGGATCGTGCCTCATGTTGAATAACCACTTTTTAAACCCTCACAGTGACCAAAATGGCCATTTTTACAGAGTTTTGCTTACTCAAAAGCTTCAATTTTGACCCGTTTCAGTCACAGAAATGACTTTAAACACACTTATTTTAGTTGAAAAAGTCATAATTCACATCCAACAGTCATTTAGAGTCAAAAGATTAAATGTTAAAATTTCATCATTATAGACCATTTTGGGAACGTTCGACATGTCCGGAGTCATCGTTTTTCATCCGAAAATCGATTTTTTGGACTGTACCAAAAATGATTCAAAATGTCAATTGGATCATGCCTCATGTTGAATAACCACTTTTTAAACCCTCACAGTGACCAAAATTGCCATTTTTACAGAGTTTTGCTTACTCAAAAGCTTCAATTTTGACCCGTTTCAGTCACAGAAATGACTTTAAACACACTTATTTTAGTTGAAAAAGTCATAATTCACATCCAACAGTCATTTAGAGTCAAAAGATTAAATGTTAAAATTTCATCATTATAGACCATTTTGGGAACGTTCGACATGTCCGGAGTCATCGTTTTTCATCCGAAAATTGATTTTTTGGACTGTACCAAAAATGATTCAAAATGTCAATTGGATCGTGCCTCATGTTGAATAACCACTTTTTAAACCCTCACAGTGACCAAAATGGCCATTTTTACAGAGTTTTGCTTACTCAAAAGCTTCAATTTTGACCCGTTTCAGTCACAGAAATGACTTTAAACACACTTATTTTAGTTGAAAAAGTCATAATTCACATCCAACAGTCATTTAGAGTCAAAAGATTAAATGTTAAAATTTCATCATTATAGACCATTTTGGAAACGTTCGACATGTCCGGAGTCATCGTTTTTCATCCGAAAATCGATTTTTTGGACTGTACCAAAAATGATTCAAAATGTCAATTGGATCATGCCTCATGTTGAATAACCACTTTTTAAACCCTCACAGTGACCAAAATTGCCATTTTTACAGAGTTTTGCTTACTCAAAAGCTTCAATTTTGACCCGTTTCAGGCACAGAAATGACTTTAAACACACTTATTTTAGTTGAAAAAGTCATAATTCACATCCAACAGTCATTTAGAGTCAAAAGATTAAATGTTAAAATTTCATCATTATAGACCATTTTGGGAACGTTCGACATGTCCGGAGTCATCGTTTTTCATCCGAAAATTTATTTTTTGGACTGTACCAAAAATGATTCAAAATGTCAATTGGATCGTGCCTCATGTTGAATAACCACTTTTTAAACCCTCACAGTGACCAAAATTGCCATTTTTACAGAGTTTTGCTTACTCAAAAGCTTCAATTTTGACCCGTTTCAGGCACCGAAATGACTTTAAACACACTTATTTTAGTTGAAAAAGTCATAATTCACATCCAACAGTCATTTAGAGTCAAAAGATTAAATGTTAAAATTTCATCATTATAGACCTTTTTGGGAACGTTCGACATGTCCGGAGTCATCGTTTTTCATCCGAAAATTGATTTTTTGGACTGTACCAAAAATGATTCAAAATGTCAATTGGATCGTGCCTCATGTTGAATAACCACTTTTTAAACCCTCACAGTGACCAAAATGGCCATTTTTACAGAGTTTTGCTTACTCAAAAGCTTCAATTTTGACCCGTTTCAGTCACAGAAATGACTTTAAACACACTTATTTTAGTTGAAAAAGTAATAATTCACATCCAACAGTCATTTAGAGTCAAAAGATTAAATGTTAAAATTTCATCATTATAGACCATTTTGGGAACATTCGACATGTCCGGAGTCATCGTTTTTCATCCGAAAATCGATTTTTTGGACTGTACCAAAAATGATTCAAAATGTCAATTGGATCGTGCCTCATGTCGAATAACCACTTTTTAAACCCTCACTGTGACCAAAATGGCCATTTTTACAGAGTTTTGCTTACTCAAAAGCTTCAATTTTGACCCGTTTCAGGCACAGAAATGACTTTAAACACACTTATTTTAGTTGAAAAAGTCATAATTCACATCCAACAGTCATTTAGAGTCAAAAGATTAAATGTTAAAATTTCATCATTATAGACCATTTTGGGAACGTTCGACATGTCCGGAGTCATCGTTTTTCATCCGAAAATTGATTCTTTGGACTGTACCAAAAATGATTCAAAATGTCAATTGGATCGTGCCTCATGTTGAATAACCACTTTTTAAACCCTCACAGTGACCAAAATGGCCATTTTTACAGAGTTTTGCTTACTCAAAAGCTTCAATTTTGACCCGTTTCAGTCACAGAAATGACTTTAAACACACTTATTTTAGTTGAAAAAGTCATAATTCACATCCAACAGTCATTTAGAGTCAAAAGATTAAATGTTAAAATTTCATCATTATAGACCATTTTGGGAACGTTCGACAT
The DNA here is from genome assembly GCF_964263255.1 of Lissotriton vulgaris. Taxonomy (NCBI): domain Eukaryota; kingdom Metazoa; phylum Chordata; class Amphibia; order Caudata; family Salamandridae; genus Lissotriton; species Lissotriton vulgaris. Next base: position 127,856 of record NW_028255556.1, read on the forward strand.
GTCCGGAGTCATCGTTTTTCATCCGAAAATCGATTTTTTGGACTTTACCAAAAATGATTCAAAATGTCAATTGGATCATGCCTCATGTTGAATAACCACTTTTTAAACCCTCACAGTGACCAAAATTGCCATTTTTACAGAGTTTTGCTTACTCAAAAGCTTCAATTTTGACCCGTTTCAGGCACAGAAATGACTTTAAACACACTTATTTTAGTTGAAAAAGTCATAATTCACATCCAACAGTCATTTAGAGTCAAAAGATTAAATGTTAAAATTTCATCATTATAGACCATTTTGGGAACGTTCGACATGTCCGGAGTCATCGTTTTTCATCCGAAAATTTATTTTTTGGACTGTACCAAAAATGATTCAAAATGTCAATTGGATCGTGCCTCATGTTGAATAACCACTTTTTAAACCCTCACAGTGACCAAAATTGCCATTTTTACAGAGTTTTGCTTACTCAAAAGCTTCAATTTTGACCCGTTTCAGGCACCGAAATGACTTTAAACACACTTATTTTAGTTGAAAAAGTCATAATTCACATCCAACAGTCATTTAGAGTCAAAAGATTAAATGTTAAAATTTCATCATTATAGACCTTTTTGGGAACGTTCGACATGTCCGGAGTCATCGTTTTTCATCCGAAAATTGATTTTTTGGACTGTACCAAAAATGATTCAAAATGTCAATTGGATCGTGCCTCATGTTGAATAACCACTTTTTAAACCCTCACAGTGACCAAAATGGCCATTTTTACAGAGTTTTGCTTACTCAAAAGCTTCAATTTTGACCCGTTTCAGTCACAGAAATGACTTTAAACACACTTATTTTAGTTGAAAAAGTCATAATTCACATCCAACAGTCATTTAGAGTCAAAAGATTAAATGTTAAAATTTCATCATTATAGACCATTTTGGGAACGTTCGACATGTCCGGAGTCATCGTTTTTCATCCGAAAATCGATTTTTTGGACTGTACCAAAAATGATTCAAAATGTCAATTGGATCATGCCTCATGTTGAATAACCACTTTTTAAACCCTCACAGTGACCAAAATTGCCATTTTTACAGAGTTTTGCTTACTCAAAAGCTTCAATTTTGACCCGTTTCAGTCACAGAAATGACTTTAAACACACTTATTTTAGTTGAAAAAGTCATAATTCACATCCAACAGTCATTTAGAGTCAAAAGATTAAATGTTAAAATTTCATCATTATAGACCATTTTGGGAACGTTCGACATGTCCGGAGTCATCGTTTTTCATCCGAAAATTGATTTTTTGGACTGTACCAAAAATGATTCAAAATGTCAATTGGATCGTGCCTCATGTTGAATAACCACTTTTTAAACCCTCACAGTGACCAAAATGGCCATTTTTACAGAGTTTTGCTTACTCAAAAGCTTCAATTTTGACCCGTTTCAGTCACAGAAATGACTTTAAACACACTTATTTTAGTTGAAAAAGTCATAATTCACATCCAACAGTCATTTAGAGTCAAAAGATTAAATGTTAAAATTTCATCATTATAGACCATTTTGGGAACGTTCGACATGTCCGGAGTCATCGTTTTTCATCCGAAAATCGATTTTTTGGACTGTACCAAAAATGATTCAAAATGTCAATTGGATCATGCCTCATGTTGAATAACCACTTTTTAAACCCTCACAGTGACCAAAATTGCCATTTTTACAGAGTTTTGCTTACTCAAAAGCTTCAATTTTGACCCGTTTCAGGCACAGAAATGACTTTAAACACACTTATTTTAGTTGAAAAAGTCATAATTCACATCCAACAGTCATTTAGAGTCAAAAGATTAAATGTTAAAATTTCATCATTATAGACCATTTTGGGAACGTTCGACATGTCCGGAGTCATCGTTTTTCATCCGAAAATTTATTTTTTGGACTGTACCAAAAATGATTCAAAATGTCAATTGGATCGTGCCTCATGTTGAATAACCACTTTTTAAACCCTCACAGTGACCAAAATTGCCATTTTTACAGAGTTTTGCTTACTCAAAAGCTTCAATTTTGACCCGTTTCAGGCACCGAAATGACTTTAAACACACTTATTTTAGTTGAAAAAGTCATAATTCACATCCAACAGTCATTTAGAGTCAAAAGATTAAATGTTAAAATTTCATCATTATAGACCTTTTTGGGAACGTTCGACATGTCCGGAGTCATCGTTTTTCATCCGAAAATTGATTTTTTGGACTGTACCAAAAATGATTCAAAATGTCAATTGGATCGTGCCTCATGTTGAATAACCACTTTTTAAACCCTCACAGTGACCAAAATGGCCATTTTTACAGAGTTTTGCTTACTCAAAAGCTTCAATTTTGACCCGTTTCAGTCACAGAAATGACTTTAAACACACTTATTTTAGTTGAAAAAGTAATAATTCACATCCAACAGTCATTTAGAGTCAAAAGATTAAATGTTAAAATTTCATCATTATAGACCATTTTGGGAACGTTCGACATGTCCGGAGTCATCGTTTTTCATCCGAAAATCGATTTTTTGGACTGTACCAAAAATGATTCAAAATGTCAATTGGATCGTGCCTCATGTCGAATAACCACTTTTTAAACCCTCACTGTGACCAAAATGGCCATTTTTACAGAGTTTTGCTTACTCAAAAGCTTCAATTTTGACCCGTTTCAGGCACAGAAATGACTTTAAACACACTTATTTTAGTTGAAAAAGTCATAATTCACATCCAACAGTCATTTAGAGTCAAAAGATTAAATGTTAAAATTTCATCATTATAGACCATTTTGGGAACGTTCGACATGTCCGGAGTCATCGTTTTTCATCCGAAAATTGATTCTTTGGACTGTACCAAAAATGATTCAAAATGTCAATTGGATCGTGCCTCATGTTGAATAACCACTTTTTAAACCCTCACAGTGACCAAAATGGCCATTTTTACAGAGTTTTGCTTACTCAAAAGCTTCAATTTTGACCCGTTTCAGTCACAGAAATGACTTTAAACACACTTATTTTAGTTGAAAAAGTCATAATTCACATCCAACAGTCATTTAGAGTCAAAAGATTAAATGTTAAAATTTCATCATTATAGACCATTTTGGGAACGTTCGACATGTCCGGAGTCATCGTTTTTCATCCGAAAATCGATTTTTTGGACTTTACCAAAAATGATTCAAAATGTCAATTGGATCATGCCTCATGTTGAATAACCACTTTTTAAACCCTCACAGTGACCAAAATTGCAATTTTTACAGAGTTTTGCTTACTCAAAAGCTTCAATTTTGACCCGTTTCAGGCACAGAAATGACTTTAAACACACTTATTTTAGTTGAAAAAGTCATAATTCACATCCAACAGTCATTTAGAGTCAAAAGATTAAATGTTAAAATTTCATCATTATAGACCATTTTGGGAACGTTCGACATGTCCGGAGTCATCGTTTTTCATCCGAAAATCGATTTTTTGGACTGTACCAAAAATGATTCAAAATGTCAATTGGATCATGCCTCATGTTGAATAACCACTTTTTAAACCCTCACAGTGACCAAAATTGCCATTTTTACAGAGTTTTGCTTACTCAAAAGCTTCAATTTTGACCCGTTTCAGGCACAGAAATGACTTTAAACACACTTATTTTAGTTGAAAAAGTCATAATTCACATCCAACAGTCATTTAGAGTCAAAAGATTAAATGTTAAAATTTCATCATTATAGACCATTTTGGGAACGTTCGACATGTCCGGAGTCATCGTTTTTCATCCGAAAATTGTTTTTTTGGACTGTACCAAAAATGATTCAAAATGTCAATTGGATCGTGCCTCATGTTGAATAGCCACTTTTTAAACCCTCACAGTGACCAAAATGGCCATTTTTACAGAGTTTTGCTTACTCAAAAGCTTCAATTTTGACCCGTTTCAATCACAGAAATGACTTTAAACACACTTATTTTAGTTGAAAAAGTCATAATTCACATCCAACAGTCATTTAGAGTCAAAAGATTAAATGTTAAAATTTCATCATTATAGACCATTTTGGGAACGTTCGACATGTCCGGAGTCATCGTTTTTCATCCGAAAATCGATTTTTTGGACTGTACCCAAAATGATTCAAAATGTCAATTGGATCGTGCCTCATGTTGAATAACCACTTTTTAAACCCTCACAGTGACCAAAATGGCCATTTTTACAGAGTTTTGCTTACTCAAAAGCTTCAATTTTGACCCGTTTCAGGCACAGAAATGACTTTAAACACACTTATTTTAGTTGAAAAAGTCATAATTCACATCCAACAGTCATTTAGAGTCAAAAGATTAAATGTTAAAATTTCATCATTATAGACCATTTTGGGAACGTTCGACATGTCCGGAGTCATCGTTTTTCATCCGAAAATTTATTTTTTGGACTGTACCAAAAATGATTCAAAATGTCAATTGGATCGTGCCTCATGTTGAATAACCACTTTTTAAACCCTCACAGTGACCAAAATTGCCATTTTTACAGAGTTTTGCTTACTCAAAAGCTTCAATTTTGACCCGTTTCAGGCACCGAAATGACTTTAAACACACTTATTTTAGTTGAAAAAGTCATAATTCACATCCAACAGTCATTTAGAGTCAAAAGATTAAATGTTAAAATTTCATCATTATAGACCTTTTTGGGAACGTTCGACATGTCCGGAGTCATCGTTTTTCATCCGAAAATTGATTTTTTGGACTGTACCAAAAATGATTCAAAATGTCAATTGGATCGTGCCTCATGTTGAATAACCACTTTTTAAACCCTCACAGTGACCAAAATGGCCATTTTTACAGAGTTTTGCTTACTCAAAAGCTTCAATTTTGACCCGTTTCAGTCACAGAAATGACTTTAAACACACTTATTTTAGTTGAAAAAGTAATAATTCACATCCAACAGTCATTTAGAGTCAAAAGATTAAATGTTAAAATTTCATCATTATAGACCATTTTGGGAACGTTCGACATGTCCGGAGTCATCGTTTTTCATCCGAAAATCGATTTTTTGGACTGTACCAAAAATGATTCAAAATGTCAATTGGATCGTGCCTCATGTCGAATAACCACTTTTTAAACCCTCACTGTGACCAAAATGGCCATTTTTACAGAGTTTTGCTTACTCAAAAGCTTCAATTTTGACCCGTTTCAGTCACAGAAATGACTTTAAACACACTTATTTTAGTTGAAAAAGTCATAATTCACATCCAACAGTCATTTAGAGTCAAAAGATTAAATGTTAAAATTTCATCATTATAGACCATTTTGGGAACGTTCGACATGTCCGGAGTCATCGTTTTTCATCCGAAAATTGATTCTTTGGACTGTACCAAAAATGATTCAAAATGTCAATTGGATCGTGCCTCATGTTGAATAACCACTTTTTAAACCCTCACAGTGACCAAAATGGCCATTTTTACAGAGTTTTGCTTACTCAAAAGCTTCAATTTTGACCCGTTTCAGTCACAGAAATGACTTTAAACACACTTATTTTAGTTGAAAAAGTCATAATTCACATCCAACAGTCATTTAGAGTCAAAAGATTAAATGTTAAAATTTCATCATTATAGACCATTTTGGGAACGTTCGACATGTCCGGAGTCATCGTTTTTCATCCGAAAATCGATTTTTTGGACTTTACCAAAAATGATTCAAAATGTCAATTGGATCATGCCTCATGTTGAATAACCACTTTTTAAACCCTCACAGTGACCAAAATTGCCATTGTTACAGAGTTTTGCTTACTCAAAAGCTTCAATTTTGACCCGTTTCAGGCACAGAAATGACTTTAAACACACTTATTTTAGTTGAAAAAGTCATAATTCACATCCAACAGTCATTTAGAGTCAAAAGATTAAATGTTAAAATTTCATCATTATAGACCATTTTGGGAACGTTCGACATGTCCGGAGTCATCGTTTTTCATCCGAAAATTGTTTTTTTGGACTGTACCAAAAATGATTCAAAATGTCAATTGGATCGTGCCTCATGTTGAATAGCCACTTTTTAAACCCTCACAGTGACCAAAATGGCCATTTTTACAGAGTTTTGCTTACTCAAAAGCTTCAATTTTGACCCGTTTCAATCACAGAAATGACTTTAAACACACTTATTTTAGTTGAAAAAGTCATAATTCACATCCAACAGTCATTTAGAGTCAAAAGATTAAATGTTAAAATTTCATCATTATAGACCATTTTGGGAACGTTCGACATGTCCGGAGTCATCGTTTTTCATCCGAAAATCGATTTTTTGGACTGTACCCAAAATGATTCAAAATGTCAATTGGATCGTGCCTCATGTTGAATAACCACTTTTTAAACCCTCACAGTGACCAAAATGGCCATTTTTACAGAGTTTTGCTTACTCAAAAGCTTCAATTTTGACCCGTTTCAGGCACAGAAATGACTTTAAACACACTTATTTTAGTTGAAAAAGTCATAATTCACATCCAACAGTCATTTAGAGTCAAAAGATTAAATGTTAAAATTTCATCATTATAGACCATTTTGGGAACGTTCGACATGTCCGGAGTCATCGTTTTTCATCCGAAAATTTATTTTTTGGACTTGTACCAAAAATGATTCAAAATGTCAATTGGATCGTGCCTCATGTTGAATAACCACTTTTTAAACCCTCACAGTGACCAAAATTGCCATTTTACAGAGTTTTGCTTACTCAAAAGCTTCAATTTTGACCCGTTTCAGGCACCGAAATGACTTTAAACACACTTATTTTAGTTGAAAAAGTCATAATTCACATCCAACAGTCATTTAGAGTCAAAAGATTAAATGTTAAAATTTCATCATTATAGACCTTTTTGGGAACGTTCGACATGTCCGGAGTCATCGTTTTTCATCCGAAAATTGATTTTTTGGACTGTACCAAAAATGATTCAAAATGTCAATTGGATCGTGCCTCATGTTGAATAACCACTTTTTAAACCCTCACAGTGACCAAAATGGCCATTTTTACAGAGTTTTGCTTACTCAAAAGCTTCAATTTTGACCCGTTTCAGTCACAGAAATGACTTTAAACACACTTATTTTAGTTGAAAAA